>NW_027414284.1:0-118487 GCF_964106895.1 Numenius arquata | reverse complement strand
GCCCCTACGGAACCCTACAGGTCCATACAGAACCCCACAGGGCCCTACGGAACTTTACCAGCCACTACAGAACTCTACGGGCCCCTACGGAACCCTGCAGAACCCTCCGGAACCTTACAGAATCCCACAGACTCCTACAGACTTCTGCGGGCACTTACACAACCCTACAGGTCCCTACGGAAATCCTCGGGACTCTATGGGCCCCTAGGGAACCCTATAGATTTCGATGGAACCCTATGAGGCCCTCTGGAACCCTACAGAATACTCCAGGACCCGACAGCACTCTACAAGACCCTTAGCAACACAACGGAACCTCACTAAAACCCTATGGGCTCCTACAGAACACTGTAGGCGCCTACGGAAACCTACAGACCCCTACAGAATACTACCACCACTACAGAAAAATATGGCCCCTACAGAACTCTACGGAACCTGGCAGAAACACTGTGGGCCCCTACAGACCCTTGCGGGCACTTGCAGAACTCTGCAGGAACCCACGGAACTTTATGGAACCCTACCAGCCCCTACGGAAGCCTAAAGACCCTTGCAGGCAGTTACGGAACGGTACAGGGCCCTAGGGAACTTTACCAGCCACTACGGAACTCTACGGGCCCCTACGGAACCCTGCAGAACCCTCCAGAACCTTACAGAATCCCACGGATTCCTACAGACTCCTGCGGGCACTTACTCAACCCTAGAGGACCCTACGGAACACTGCCAGCTCCTATGGAAGGAACCCTACAGGCCCCTACAGAACACTACTGGCTCCTGCGGTACTCCAGAGGCCTCTAGGGAACCTACGAAGCTCTACGGAACCCTATGGATCCTTACGGCACAGTACGGGCCCCTTCAGACCTCTGCGGGCGCTTATGGAAACCTACAGGACCCTACGGAACTGTACGAGACTCTACAGGCCCCTAGGGAACACCACAGGCCCCTACGGAACCCTACACAACCCTCCGGAAACATATGGCACCCTACAAGCTCCTACCAACCCCTGCGGGCACTTACACAACCCTACAGGTCCCTACGGAAATCTACGGGACTCTATGGGCCCCTAGGGAACCCTATAGATTTCGATGGAACCCTACGAGCCCCTCTGGAACCCTACAGAATACTCCAGGACCCGACAGCACTCTACAAGACCCTTAGCAACACAACGGAACCTCACTAAAACCCTATGGGCTCCTACAGAACACTGTAGGTGCCTACGGAACCCTACAGACACCTACGGGCACTTACAGAACCCTGCAGGCCCCTACGGAACCCTACAGGTCCATACAGAACCCCACAGGGCCCTACGGAACTTTACCAGCCACTACGGAACTCTACGGGCCCCTACGGAACCCTGCAGAACCTTACAGAATCCCACGGATTCCTACAGACTCCTGCGGGCACTTACTCAACCCTAGAGGACCCTACAGAACACTGCCAGCTCCTATGGAAGGAACCCTACGGGCGCCTACAGAACACTACTGGCTCCTGCGGTTCTCCAGAGGCCTCTAGGGAACCTACGAAGCTCTACGGAACCCTATGGATCCTTACGGAACAGTACGGGCCCCTTCAGACCTCTGCGGGCGCTTATGGAAACCTACAGGACCCTACGGAACTGTACGAGACTCTACAGGCCCCTAGGGAACACCACAGGCCCCTACGGAACCCTACACAACCCTCCGGAAACATATGGCACCCTACAAGCTCCTACCAACCCCTGCAGGCACTTACACAACCCTACAGGCCCCTACGGAAATCTATGGGACTCTACGGGCCCCTAGGGAACCCTTCAGATTTCGACGGAAATCTACCAGCCCCTCTGGAACCCTACAGAATACTCCAGGACCCGACAGCACTCTACAAGACCCTTAGCAACACAACGGAACCTCACTAAAACCCTATGGGCTCCTACAGAATACTGCAGGTGCCTACGGAACCCTACAGACACCTACGGGCACTTACAGAACCCTGCAGGCCCCTACGGAACCCTACAGGTCCATACAGAACCCCACAGGGCCCTAGGGAACTTTACCAGCCACTACGGAACTCTACGGGCCCCTACGGAACCCTGCAGAACCCTCCGGAACCTTACAGAATCCCACAGACTCCTACAGACTTCTGCAGGCACTTACACAACCCTACAGGTCCCTACGGAAATCTACGGGACTCTACGGGCCCCTAGGGAACCCTATAGATTTCGATGGAACCCTACGAGCCCCTCTGGAACCCTACAGAATACTCCAGGACCCGACAGCACTCTACAAGACCCTTAGCAACACAACGGAACCTCACTAAAACCCTATGGGCTCCTACAGAACACTGTAGGCGCCTACGGAAACCTACAGACCCCTACAGAATACTACCAGCCACTACAGAAAAATATGGCCCCTACGGAACTCTACGGAACCTGGCAGAAACACTGTGCGCCCCTACAGGCCCTTGCGGGCACTTGCAGAACTCTGCAGGAACCCACGGAACTTTATGGAACCCTACCAGCCCCTACGGAAACCTAAAGACCCTTGCAGGCAGTTATGGAACGGTACAGGGCCCTACGGAACTTTACCAGCCACTACGGAACTCTACGGGCCCCTACGGAACCCTGCAGAACCCTCCAGAACCTTACAGAATCCCACGGATTCCTACAGCCTCCTGCGGGCACTTACTCATCCCTAGAGGACCCTACGGAACACTACTGGCTCCTACGGTACTCCAGAGGCCTCTAGGGAACCTACGAAGCTCTACGGAACCCTATGGATCCTTACGGCACAGTACGGGCCCCTTCAGACCTCTGCGGGCGCTTATGGAAACCTACAGGACCCTACCGAAACTGTACGAGACTCTACAAGCCCCTAGGGAACACCACAGGCCCCTACGGAACCCTACACAACCCTCCGGAAACATATGGCACCCTACAAGCTCCTACCAACCCCAGCGGGCACTTTCATAACCCTACAGGCCCCTACGGAAATCTACGGGACTCTACGGGCCCCTAGGGAACCCTTCAGATTTCGACGGAACCCTACCAGCCCCTCTGGAACCCTACAGAATACTCCAGGACCCGACAGCACTCTACAAGACCCTTAGCAACACAACGGAACCTCACTAAAACCATATGGGCTCCTACAGAATACTGCAGGTGCCTACGGAACCCTACTGACCCGTACAGACACCTGCGGGCACTTACAGAACACTGCAGGCCCCTACGGAAGCCTACAGGTCCATACAGAACCCCACAGGGCCCTACGGAACTTTACCAGCCACTACGGAACTCTACGGGCCCCTACGGAACCCTGCAGGACCCTCCGGAACCTTACAGAATCCCACAGACTCCTACAGACTTCTGCGGGCACTTACACAACCCTACAGGCCCCTACGGAACACTGCCAGCCCCTATGGAAGGAACCCTACGGGCCCCTACAGAACACTACTGGCTCCTGCGGTACTCCACAGGCCTCTAGGGAACCTACGAAGCTCTACGGAGCCCTATGGATCCTTACGGAACAGTACGGGCCCCTTCAGACCTCTGCGGGCACTTATGGAAACCTACAGGACCCTACGGAACTGTACGAGACTCTACAGGCCCCTAGGGAACACCACAGGCCCCTACGGAACCGTACGAGACTCTACAGGCCCCTAGGGAACACCACAGGCCCCTACGGAACCCTACACAACCCTCCGGAAACTTATGGAACCCTACAAGCTCCTACCAAACCCTGCGAGCACTTACACAACCCTACAGGTCCCAACGGCAATCTACGGGACTCTATGGGCCCCTAGGGAACCCTATAGATTTCGATGGAACCCTACGAGGCCCTCTGGAACCCTACAGAATACTCCAGGACCCGACAGCACTCTACAAGACCCTTAGCAACACAACAGAACCTCACTAAAACCCTATGGGCTCCTACAGAACACTGCAGGTGCCTACGGAACCCTAGAGACCCCTACGGAACCCTACAGACACCTGCGGGCACTTACGGAACCCTGCAGGCCCCTACGGAACCCTACAGGTCCATACAGAACCCCACAGGATCCTACGGAATTTTACCAGCCACTACGGAACTCTACGGGCCCCTACGGAACCCTGCAGAACCCTCCAGAACCTTACAGAATCCCACAGACTCCTACAGACTTCTGCGGGCACTTACACAACCCTACAGGTCCCTACGGAAATCTACGGGACTCTATGGGCCCCTAGGGAACCCTATAGATTTCGATGGAACCCTACGAGCCCCTCTGGAACCCTACAGAATACTCCAGGACCCGACAGCACTCTACAAGACCCTTAGCAACACAACGGAACCTCACTAAAACCCTATGGGCTCCTACAGAATACTGCAGGTGCCTACGGAACCCTACAGACACCTACGGGCACTTACAGAACCCTGCAGGCCCCTACGGAACCCTACAGGTCCATACAGAACCCCACAGGGCCCTACGGAACTTTACCAGCCACTACGGAACTCTACGGGCCCCTACGGAACCCTGCAGAACCCTCCAGAACCTTACAGAATCCCACAGACTCCTACAGACTTCTGCAGGCACTTACACAACCCTACAGGTCCCTACGGAAATCTACGGGACTCTATGGGCCCCTAGGGAACCCTATAGATTTCGATGGAACCCTACGAGCCCCTCTGGAACCCTACAGAATACTCCAGGACCCGACAGCACTCTACAAGACCCTTAGCAACACAACGGAACCTCACTAAAACCCTATGGGCTCCTACAGAACACTGTAGGTGCCTACGGAAACCTACAGACCCCTACAGAATACTACCAGCCACTACAGAAAAATATGGCCCCTACGGAACTCTACGGAACCTGGCAGAAACACTGTGGGCCCCTACAGGCCCTTGCGGGCACTTGCAGAACTCTGCAGGAACCCACGGAACTTTATGGAACCCTACCAGCCCCTACCGAAGCCTAAAGACCCTTGCAGGCAGTTACGGAACGGTACAGGGCCCTAGGGAACTTTACCAGCCACTATGGAACTCTACGGGCCCCTACGGAACCCTGCAGAACCTTACAGAATCCCACGGATTCCTACAGACTCCTGCGGGCACTTACTCAACCCTAGAGGACCCTACAGAACACTGCCAGCTCCTATGGAAGGAACCCTACGGGCCCCTACAGAACACTACTGGCTCCTGCGGTACTCCAGAGGCCTCTAGGGAACCTACGAAGCTCTACGGAACCCTATGGATCCTTACGGAACAGTACGGGCCCCTTTAGACCTCTGCGGGCGCTTATGGAAACCTACAGGACCCTACGGAACTGTACGAGACTCTACAGGCCCCTAGGGAACACCACAGGCCCCTACGGAACCCTACACAACCCTCCGGAAACATATGGCACCCTACAAGCTCCTACCAACCCCTGCGGGCACTTACACAACCCTACAGGCCCCTACGGAAATCTATGGGACTCTACGGGCCCCTAGGGAACCCTTCAGATTTCGACGGAACCCTACCAGCCCCTCTGGAACCCTACAGAATACTCCAGGACCCGACAGCACTCTACAAGACCCTTAGCAACACAACGGAACCTCACTAAAACCCTATGGGCTCCTACAGAATACTGCAGGTGCCTACGGAACCCTACAGACACCTACGGGCACTTACAGAACCCTGCAGGCCCCTACGGAACCCTACAGGTCCATACAGAACCCCACAGGGCCCTACGGAACTTTACCAGCCACTACGGAACTCTACGGGCCCCTACGGAACCGTGCAGAACCCTCCGGAACCTTACAGAATCCCACAGACTCCTACAGACTTCTGCAGGCACTTACACAACCCTACAGGTCCCTACGGCAATCTACGGGACTCTACGGGCCCCTAGGGAACCCTATAGATTTCGATGGAACCCTACGAGCCCCTCTGGAACCCTACAGAATACTCCAGGACCCGACAGCACTCTACAAGACCCTTAGCAACACAACGGAACCTCACTAAAACCCTATGGGCTCCTACAGAACACTGTAGGCGCCTACGGAAACCTACAGACCCCTACAGAATACTACCAGCCACTACAGAAAAATATGGCCCCTACGGAACTCTACGGAACCTGGCAGAAACACTGTGCGCCCCTACAGGCCCTTGCGGGCACTTGCAGAACTCTGCAGGAACCCACGGAACTTTATGGAACCCTACCAGCCCCTACGGAAACCTAAAGACCCTTGCAGGCAGTTATGGAACGGTACAGGGCCCTACGGAACTTTACCAGCCACTACGGAACTCTACGGGCCCCTACGGAACCCTGCAGAACCCTCCAGAACCTTACAGAATCCCACGGATTCCTACAGCCTCCTGCGGGCACTTACTCAACCCTAGAGGACCCTACGGAACACTACTGGCTCCTACGGTACTCCAGAGGCCTCTAGGGAACCTACGAAGCTCTACGGAACCCTATGGATCCTTACGGCACAGTACGGGCCCCTTCAGACCTCTGCGGGCGCTTATGGAAACCTACAGGACCCTACCGAAACTGTACGAGACTCTACAGGCCCCTAGGGAACACCACAGGCCCCTACGGAACCCTACACAACCCTCCGGAAACATATGGCACCCTACAAGCTCCTAACAACCCCAGCGGGCACTTTCATAACCCTACAGGCCCCTACGGAAATCTACGGGACTCTACGGGCCCCTAGGGAACCCTTCAGATTTCGACGGAACCCTACCAGCCCCTCTGGAACCCTACAGAATACTCCAGGACCCGACAGCACTCTACAAGACCCTTAGCAACACAACGGAACCTCACTAAAACCCTATGGGCTCCTACAGAATACTGCAGGTGCCTACGGAACCCTACAGACACCTACGGGCACTTACAGAACCCTGCAGGCCCCTACGGAACCCTACAGGTCCATACAGAACCCCACAGGGCCCTACGGAACTTTACCAGCCACTACGGAACTCTACGGGCCCCTACGGAACCCTGCAGAACCCTCCGGAACCTTACAGAATCCCACAGACTCCTACAGACTTCTGCAGGCACTTACACAACCCTACAGGTCCCTACGGCAATCTACGGGACTCTACGGGCCCCTAGGGAACCCTATAGATTTCGATGGAACCCTACGAGCCCCTCTGGAACCCTACAGAATACTCCAGGACCCGACAGCACTCTACAAGACCCTTAGCAACACAACGGAACCTCACTAAAACCCTATGGGCTCCTACAGAACACTGTAGGCGCCTACGGAAACCTACAGACCCCTACAGAATACTACCAGCCACTACAGAAAAATATGGCCCCTACGGAACTCTACGGAACCTGGCAGAAACACTGTGGGCCCCTACAGGCCCTTGCGGGCACTTGCAGAACTCTGCAGGAACCCACGGAACTTTATGGAACCCTACCAGCCCCTACGGAAACCTAAAGACCCTTGCAGGCAGTTATGGAACGGTACAGGGCCCTACGGAACTTTACCAGCCACTACGGAACTCTACGGGCCCCTACGGAACCCTGCAGAACCCTCCAGAACCTTACAGAATCCCACGGATTCCTACAGCCTCCTGCGGGCACTTACTCAACCCTAGAGGACCCTACGGAACACTACTGGCTCCTGCGGTACTCCACAGGCCTCTAGGGAACCTACGAAGCTCTACGGAACCCTATGGATCCTTACGGAACAGTACGGGCCCCTTCAGACCTCTGCGGGCGCTTATGGAAACCTACAGGACCCTACGGAACTGTACGAGACTCTACAGGCCCCTAGGGAACACCACAGGCCCCTACGGAACCCTACACAACCCTCCGGAAACATATGGCACCCTACAAGCTCCTACCAACCCCTGCGGGCACTTACACAACCCTACAGGCCCCTACGGAAATCTATGGGACTCTACGGGCCCCTAGGGAACCCTTCAGATTTCGACGGAACCCTACGAGCCCCTCTGGAACCCTACAGAATACTCCAGGACCCGACAGCACTCTACAAGACCCTTAGCAACACAACGGAACCTCACTAAAACCATATGGGCTCCTACAGAATACTGCAGGTGCCTACGGAACCCTACTGACCCGTACAGACACCTGCGGGCACTTATAGAACACTGCAGGCCCCTACGGAACCCTACAGGTCCATACAGAACCCCACAGGGCCCTACGGAACTTTACCAGCCACTACGGAACTCTACGGGCCCCTACGGAACCCTGCAGAACTCTCCGGAACCTTACAGAATCCCACAGACTCCTACAGACTTCTGCGGGCACTTAAACAACCCTACAGGCCCCTACGGAACACTGCCAGCCCCTATGGAAGGAACCCTACGGGCCCCTACAGAACACTACTGGCTCCTGCGGTACTCCACAGGCCTCTAGGGAACCTACGAAGCTCTACGGAGCCCTATGGATCCTTACGGAACAGTACGGGCCCCTTCAGACCTCTGCGGGCACTTATGGAAACCTACAGGACCCTACGGAACTGTACGAGACTCTACAGGCCCCTAGGGAACACCACAGGCCCCTACGGAACCGTACGAGACTCTACAGGCCCCTAGGGAACACCACAGGCCCCTACGGAACCCTACACAACCCTCCGGAAACTTATGGAACCCTACAAGCTCCTACCAAACCCTGCGAGCACTTACACAACCCTAC
Organism: Numenius arquata; assembly: GCF_964106895.1. Lineage (NCBI taxonomy): Eukaryota > Metazoa > Chordata > Aves > Charadriiformes > Scolopacidae > Numenius > Numenius arquata. Next base: position 109,883 of record NW_027414284.1, on the reverse strand, counting down.
AGGTCCCAACGGCAATCTACGGGACTCTATGGGCCCCTAGGGAACCCTATAGATTTCGATGGAACCCTACGAGGCCCTCTGGAACCCTACAGAATACTCCAGGACCCGACAGCACTCTACAAGACCCTTAGCAACACAACAGAACCTCACTAAAACCCTATGGGCTCCTACAGAACACTGCAGGTGCCTACAGAACCCTAGAGACCCCTACGGAACCCTACAGACACCTGCGGGCACTTACGGAACCCTGCAGGCCCCTACGGAACCCTACAGGTCCATACAGAACCCCACAGGGCCCTAGGGAACTTTACCAGCCACTACGGAACTCTACGGGCCCCTACGGAACCCTGCAGAACCCTCCGGAACCTTACAGAATCCCACAGACTCCTACAGACTTCTGCGGGCACTTACACAACCCTACAGGTCCCTACGGAAATCTACGGGACTCTATGGGCCCCTAGGGAACCCTATAGATTTCGATGGAACCCTACGAGCCCCTCTGGAACCCTACAGAATACTCCAGGACCCGACAGCACTCTACAAGACCCTTAGCAACACAACGGAACCTCACTAAAACCCTATGGGCTCCTACAGAACACTGTAGGTGCCTACGGAACCCTACAGACACCTACGGGCACTTACAGAACCCTGCAGGCCCCTACGGAACCCTACAGGTCCATACAGAACCCCACAGGGCCCTACGGAACTTTACCAGCCACTACGGAACTCTACGGGCCCCTACGGAACCCTGCAGAACCTTACAGAATCCCACGGATTCCTACAGACTCCTGCGGGCACTTACTCAACCCTAGAGGACCCTACAGAACACTGCCAGCCCCTATGGAAGGAACCCTACGGGCCCCTACAGAACACTACTGGCTCCTGCGGTTCTCCAGAGGCCTCTAGGGAACCTACGAAGCTCTACGGAACCCTATGGATCCTTACGGAACAGTACGGGCGCCTTTAGACCTCTGCGGGCGCTTATGGAAACCTACAGGACCCTACGGAACTGTACGAGACTCTACAGGCCCCTAGGGAACACCACAGGCCCCTACGGAACCCTACACAACCCTCCGGAAACATATGGCACCCTACAAGCTCCTACCAACCCCTGCGGGCACTTACACAACCCTACAGGCCCCTACGGAAATCTATGGGACTCTACGGGCCCCTAGGGAACCCTTCAGATTTCGACGGAAATCTACCAGCCCCTCTGGAACCCTACAGAATACTCCAGGACCCGACAGCACTCTACAAGACCCTTAGCAACACAACGGAACCTCACTAAAACCCTATGGGCTCCTACAGAATACTGCAGGTGCCTACGGAACCCTACAGACACCTACGGGCACTTACAGAACCCTGCAGGCCCCTACGGAACCCTACAGGTCCATACAGAACCCCACAGGGCCCTACGGAACTTTACCAGCCACTACGGAACTCTACGGGCCCCTACGGAACCGTGCAGAACCCTCCGGAACCTTACAGAATCCCACAGACTCCTACAGACTTCTGCAGGCACTTACACAACCCTACAGGTCCCTACGGAAATCTACGGGACTCTACGGGCCCCTAGGGAACCCTATAGATTTCGATGGAACCCTACGAGCCCCTCTGGAACCCTACAGAATACTCCAGGACCCGACAGCACTCTACAAGACCCTTAGCAACACAACGGAACCTCACTAAAACCCTATGGGCTCCTACAGAATACTGCAGGTGCCTACGGAACCCTACAGACACCTACGGGCACTTACAGAACACTGCAGGCCCCTACGGAACCCTACAGGTCCATACAGAACCCCACAGGGCCCTACGGAACTTTACCAGCCACTACGGAACTCTACGGGCCCCTACGGAACCCTGCAGAACCCTCCGGAACCTTACAGAATCCCACAGACTCCTACAGACTTCTGCAGGCACTTACACAACCCTACAGGTCCCTACGGAAATCTACGGGACTCTATGGGCCCCTAGGGAACCCTATAGATTTCGATGGAACCCTACGAGCCCCTCTGGAACCCTACAGAATACTCCAGGACCCGACAGCACTCTACAAGACCCTTAGCAACACAACGGAACCTCACTAAAACCCTATGGGCTCCTACAGAACACTGTAGGTGCCTACGGAAACCTACAGACCCCTACAGAATACTACCAGCCACTACAGAAAAATATGGCCCCTACGGAACTCTACGGAACCTGGCAGAAACACTGTGGGCCCCTACAGGCCCTTGCGGGCACTTGCAGAACTCTGCAGGAACCCACGGAACTTTATGGAACCCTACCAGCCCCTACCGAAGCCTAAAGAACCTTGCAGGCAGTTACGGAACGGTACAGGGCCCTAGGGAACTTTACCAGCCACTACGGAACTCTACGGGCCCCTACGGAACCCTGCAGAACCTTACAGAATCCCACGGATTCCTACAGACTCCTGCGGGCACTTACTCAACCCTAGAGGACCCTACAGAACACTGCCAGCTCCTATGGAAGGAACCCTACGGGCCCCTACAGAACACTACTGGCTCCTGCGGTACTCCAGAGGCCTCTAGGGAACCTACGAAGCTCTACGGAACCCTATGGATCCTTACGGAACAGTACGGGCCCCTTTAGACCTCTGCGGGCGCTTATGGAAACCTACAGGACCCTACGGAACTGTACGAGACTCTACAGGCCCCTAGGGAACACCACAGGCCCCTACGGAACCCTACACAACCCTCCGGAAACATATGGCACCCTACAAGCTCCTACCAACCCCTGCAGGCACTTACACAACCCTACAGGCCCCTACGGAAATCTATGGGACTCTACGGGCCCCTAGGGAACCCTTCAGATTTCGACGGAAATCTACCAGCCCCTCTGGAACCCTACAGAATACTCCAGGACCCGACAGCACTCTACAAGACCCTTAGCAACACAACGGAACCTCACTAAAACCCTACGGGCTCCTACAGAATACTGCAGGTGCCTACGGAACCCTACAGACACCTACGGGCACTTACAGAACCCTGCAGGCCCCTACGGAACCCTACAGGTCCATACAGAACCCCACAGGGCCCTACGGAACTTTACCAGCCACTACGGAACTCTACGGGCCCCTACGGAACCCTGCAGAACCCTCCGGAACCTTACAGAATCCCACAGACTCCTACAGACTTCTGCAGGCACTTACACAACCCTACAGGTCCCTACGGCAATCTACGGGACTCTACGGGCCCCTAGGGAACCCTATAGATTTCGATGGAACCCTACGAGCCCCTCTGGAACCCTACAGAATACTCCAGGACCCGACAGCACTCTACAAGACCCTTAGCAACACAACGGAACCTCACTAAAACCCTATGGGCTCCTACAGAACACTGTAGGCGCCTACGGAAACCTACAGACCCCTACAGAATACTACCAGCCACTACAGAAAAATATGGCCCCTACGGAACTCTACGGAACCTGGCAGAAACACTGTGCGCCCCTACAGGCCCTTGCGGGCACTTGCAGAACTCTGCAGGAACCCACGGAACTTTATGGAACCCTACCAGCCCCTACGGAAACCTAAAGACCCTTGCAGGCAGTTATGGAACGGTACAGGGCCCTACAGAACTTTACCAGCCACTACGGAACTCTACGGGCCCCTACGGAACCCTGCAGAACCCTCCAGAACCTTACAGAATCCCACGGATTCCTACAGCCTCCTGCGGGCACTTACTCAACCCTAGAGGACCCTACGGAACACTACTGGCTCCTACGGTACTCCAGAGGCCTCTAGGGAACCTACGAAGCTCTACGGAACCCTATGGATCCTTACGGCACAGTACGGGCCCCTTCAGACCTCTGCGGGCGCTTATGGAAACCTACAGGACCCTACCGAAACTGTACGAGACTCTACAGGCCCCTAGGGAACACCACAGGCCCCTACGGAACCCTACACAACCCTCCGGAAACATATGGCACCCTACAAGCTCCTAACAACCCCAGCGGGCACTTTCATAACCCTACAGGCCCCTACGGAAATCTACGGGACTCTACGGGCCCCTAGGGAACCCTTCAGATTTCGACGGAACCCTACCAGCCCCTCTGGAACCCTACAGAATACTCCAGGACCCGACAGCACTCTACAAGACCCTTAGCAACACAACGGAACCTCACTAAAACCCTATGGGCTCCTACAGAATACTGCAGGTGCCTACGGAACCCTACAGACACCTACGGGCACTTACAGAACCCTGCAGGCCCCTACGGAACCCTACAGGTCCATACAGAACCCCACAGGGCCCTACGGAACTTTACCAGCCACTACGGAACTCTACGGGCCCCTACGGAAGCCTGCAGAACCCTCCGGAACCTTACAGAATCCCACAGACTCCTACAGACTTCTGCAGGCACTTACACAACCCTACAGGTCCCTACGGCAATCTACGGGACTCTACGGGCCCCTAGGGAACCCTATAGATTTCGATGGAACCCTACGAGCCCCTCTGGAACCCTACAGAATACTCCAGGACCCGACAGCACTCTACAAGACCCTTAGCAACACAACGGAACCTCACTAAAACCCTATGGGCTCCTACAGAACACTGTAGGCGCCTACGGAAACCTACAGACCCCTACAGAATACTACCAGCCACTACAGAAAAATATGGCCCCTACGGAACTCTACGGAACCTGGCAGAAACACTGTGCGCCCCTACAGGCCCTTGCGGGCACTTGCAGAACTCTGCAGGAACCCACGGAACTTTATGGAACCCTACCAGCCCCTACGGAAACCTAAAGACCCTTGCAGGCAGTTATGGAACGGTACAGGGCCCTACGGAACTTTACCAGCCACTACGGAACTCTACGGGCCCCTACGGAACCCTGCAGAACCCTCCAGAACCTTACAGAATCCCACGGATTCCTACAGCCTCCTGCGGGCACTTACTCAACCCTAGAGGACCCTACGGAACACTACTGGCTCCTGCGGTACTCCAGAGGCCTCTAGGGAACCTACGAAGCTCTACGGAACCCTATGGATCCTTACGGCACAGTACGGGCCCCTTCAGACCTCTGCGGGCGCTTATGGAAACCTACAGGACCCTACCGAAACTGTACGAGACTCTACAGGCCCCTAGGGAACACCACAGGCCCCTACGGAACCCTACACAACCCTCCGGAAACATATGGCACCCTACAAGCTCCTACCAACCCCAGCGGGCACTTTCATAACCCTACAGGCCCCTACGGAAATCTACGGGACTCTACGGGCCCCTAGGGAACCCTTCAGATTTCGACGGAACCCTACCAGCCCCTCTGGAACCCTACAGAATACTCCAGGACCCGACAGCACTCTACAAGACCCTTAGCAACACAACGGAACCTCACTAAAACCCTATGGGCTCCTACAGAATACTGCAGGTGCCTACGGAACCCTACAGACCCCTACTGACCCGTACAGACACCTGCGGGCACTTATAGAACACTGCAGGCCCCTACGGAACCCTACAGGTCCATACAGAACCCCACAGGGCCCTACGGAACTTTACCAGCCACTACGGAACTCTACGGGCCCCTACGGAACCCTGCAGAACCCTCCAGAACCTTACAGAATCCCACAGACTCCTACAGACTTCTGCGGGCACTTACACAACCCTACAGGCCCCTACGGAAATCTACGGGACTCTATGGGCCCCTAGGGAACCCTATAGATTTCGATGGAACCCTACGAGCCCCTCTGGAACCCTACAGAATACTCCAGGACCCGACAGCACTCTACAAGACCCTTAGCAACACAACGGAACCTCACTAAAACCCTATGGGCTCCTACAGAACACTGCAGGTGCCTACGGAACCCTAGAGACCCCTACGGAACCCTACAGACACCTGCGGGCACTTACGGAACCCTGCAGGTCCCCAGGGAACCCTACAGGTCCATACAGAACCCCACAGGGCCCTACGGAACTTTACCAGCCACTACGGAACTCTACGGGCCCCTACGGAACCCTGCAGAACCTTACAGAATCCCACGGATTCCTACAGCCTCCTGCGGGCACTTACTCAACCCTAGAGGACCCTACGGAACACTGCCAGCTCCTATGGAAGGAACCCTACGGGCCCCTACAGAACACTACTGGCTCCTGCGGTACTCCAGAGGCCTCTAGGAAACCTACGAAGCTCTACGGAGCCCTATGGATCCTTACGGAACAGTACGGGCCCCTTCAGACCTCTGCGGGCGCTTATGGAAACCTACAGGACCCTACGGAACTGTACGAGACTCTACAGGCCCCTAGGGAACACCACAGGCCCCTACGGAACCGTACGAGACTCTACAGGCCCTTAGGGAACACCACAGGCCCCTACGGAACCCTACACAACCCTCTGGAAACTTATGGAACCCTACAAGCTCCTACCAACCCCTGCGAGCACTTACACAACCCTACAGGTCCCTACGGCAATCTACGGGACTCTATGGGCCCCTAGGGAACCCTACAGATTTCGACGGAACCCTACCAGCCCCTCTGGAACACTACAGAATACTCCAGGACCCGACAGCACTCTACAAGACCCTTAGCAACACAACGGAACCTCACTAAAACCCTATGGGCTCCTACAGAACACTGCAGGTGCCTACGGAAACCTACAGACCCCTACGGAACCCTACAGACACCTGCGGGCACTTACAGAACACTGCAGGCCCCTACGGAACCCTACAGGTCCATACAGAACCCCACAGTGCCCCACGGAACTTTATGGAACCCTACCAGCCCCTACGGAAGCCTAAAGACCCTTGCAGGCAGTTACGGAACGGTACAGGGCCCTAGGGAACTTTACCAGCCACTACGGAACTCTACGGGCCCCTACGGAACCCTGCAGAACCCTCCGGAACCTTACAGAATCCCACAGACTCCTACAGACTTCTGCGGGCACTTACACAACCCTACAGGTCCCTACGGCAATCTATGGGACTCCAAGGGCCCCTAGGGAACCCTATAGATTTCGATGGAACCCTACGAGCCCCTCTGGAACCCTACAGAATACTCCAGGACCCGACAGCACTCTACAAGACCCTTAGCAACACAACGGAACCTCACTAAAACCCTATGGGCTCCTACAGAACACTGCAGGTGCCTACGGAACCCTACAGACCCCTACGGAACCCTACAGACACCTGCGGGCACTTACGGAACCCTGCAGGCCCCTACGGAACCCTACAGGTCCATACAGAACCCCACAGGGCCCTACGGAACTTTATCAGCCACTACGGAACTCTACGGGCCCCTACGGAACCCTGCAGAACCCTCCGGAACCTTACAGAATCCCACAGACTCCTACAGACTTCTGCGGGCACTTACACAACCCTACAGGTCCCTACGGAAATCTACGGGACTCTATGGGCCCCTAGGGAACCCTATAGATTTCGATGGAACCCTACGAGCCCCTCTGGAACCCTACAGAATACTCCAGGACCCGACAGCACTCTACAAGACCCTTAGCAACACAACGGAACCTCACTAAAACCCTATGGGCTCCTACAGAACACTGTAGGTGCCTACGGAAACCTACAGACCCCTACAGAATACTACCAGCCACTACAGAAAAATATGGCCCCTACGGAACTCTACGGAACCTGGCAGAAACACTGTGGGCCCCTACAGGCCCTAGCGGGCACTTGCAGAACTCTGCAGGAACCCACAGAACTTTATGGAACCCTACCAGCCCCTACGGAAGCCTAAAGACTCTTGCAGGCAGTTACGGAATGGTACAGGGCCCTAGGAAACTTTACCAGCCACTACGGAACTCTACGGGCCCCTACGGAACCCTGCAGAACCTTACAGAATCCCACGGATTCCTACAGACTCCTGCGGGCACTTAAACAACCCTAGAGGACCCTACGGAACACTGCCAGCTCCTATGGAAGGAACCCTACGGGCCCCTAGAGAACACTACTGGCTCCTGCGGTACTCCACAGGCCTCTAGGGAACCTACGAAGCTCTACGGAGCCCTATGGATCCTTACGGAACAGTACGGGCCCATTCAGACCTCTGCGGGCGCTTATGGAAACCTACAGGACCCTACGGAACTGTACGAGACTCTACAGGCCCCTAGGGAACACCACAGGCCCCTACGGAACCGTACGAGACTCTACAGGCCCCTAGGGAACACCACAGGCCCCTACGGAACCCTACACAACCCTCTGGAAACTTATGGAACCCTACAAGCTCCTACCAACCCCTGCGAGCACTTACACAACCCTACAGGTCCCTACGGAAATCTACGGGACTCTATGGGCCCCTAGGGAACCCTTCAGATTTCGACGGAACGCTACCAGACACTCTGGAACCCTACAGAATACTCCAGGACCCGACAGCACTCTACAAGACCCTTAGCAACACAACGGAACCTCACTAAAACCCTATGGGCTCCTACAGAACACTGCAGGTGCCTACGGAAACCTACAGACCCCTACAGAATACTACCAGCCACTACAGAAAAATATGGCCCCTACGGAACTCTACGGAACCTGGCAGAAACACTGTGGGCCCCTACAGGCCCTAGCGGGCACTTGCAGAACTCTGCAGGAACCCACGGAACTTTATGGAACCCTACCAGCCCCTACGGAAGCCTAAAGACCCTTGCAGGCAGTTACGGAACGGTACAGGGCCCTAGGGAACTTTACCAGCCACTACGGAACTCTACGGGCCCCTACGGAACCCTGCAGAACCTTACAGAATCCCACGGATTCCTACAGACTCCCGCGGGCACTTACTCAACCCTAGAGGACCCTACGGAACACTGCCAGCTCCTATGGAAGGAACCCTACGGGCCCCTACAGAACACTACTGGCTCCTGCGGTACTCCACAGGCCTCTAGGGAACCTACGAAGCTCTACGGAGCCCTATGGATCCTTACGGAACAGTACGAGCCCATTCAGACCTCTGCGGGCGCTTATGGAAACCTACAGGACCCTACGGAACTGTACGAGACTCTACAGGCCCCTAGGGAACACCACAGGCCCCTACGGAACCCTACACAACCCTCTGAAAACTTATGGAACCCTACAAGCTCCTACAACCCCTGCGAGCACTTACACAACCCTACAGGTCCCTACGGAAATCTATGGGACTCCAAGGGCCCCTAGGGAACCCTATAGATTTCGAAGGAACCCTATGAGGCCCTCTGGAACCCTACAGAATACTCCAGGACCCGACAGCACTCTACAAGACCCTTAGCAACACAACGGAACCTCACTAAAACCCTATGGGCTCCTACAGAACACTGCAGGTGCCTACGGAACCCTACAGACCCCTACGGAACCCTACAGACACCTGCGGGCACTTACGAAACCCTGCAGGCCCCTACGGAACCCTACAGGTCCATACAGAACCCCACAGGGCCCTAGGGAACTTTACCAGCCACTACGGAACTCTACGGGCCCCTACGGAACCCTGCAGAACCCTCCGGAACCTTACAGAATCCCACAGACTCCTACAGACTTCTGCGGGCACTTACACAACCCTACAGGCCCCTACGGAAATCTACGGGATTCTATGGGCCCCTAGGGAACCCTATAGATTTCGATGGAACCCTACGAGCCCCTCTGGAACCCTACAGAATACTCCAGGACCCGACAGCACTCTACAAGACCCTTAGCAACACAACGGAACCTCACTAAAACCCTATGGGCTCCTACAGAACACTGCAGGTGCCTACGGAACCCTGGAGACCCCTACGGAACCCTACAGACACCTGCGGGCACTTACGGAGCCCTGCAGGTCCCCACGGAACCCTACAGGTCCATAGAGAACCCTACAGGGCCCTACGGAACTTTACCAGCCACTACGGAACTCTACGGGCCCCTACGGAACCCTGCAGAACCCTCCGGAACCTTACAGAATCCCACAGACTCCTACAGACTTCTGCGGGCACTTACACAACCCTACAGGCCCCTACGGAAATCTACGGGACTCTATGGGCCCCTAGGGAACCCTATAGATTTCGATGGAACCCTACGAGCCCCTCTGGAACCCTACAGAATACTCCAGGACCCGACAGCACTCTACAAGACCCTTAGCAACACAACGGAACCTCACTAAAACCCTATGGGCTCCTACAGAACACTGCAGGTGCCTACGGAACCCTAGAGACCCCTACGGAACCCTACAGACACCTGCGGGCACTTACGGAACCCTGCAGGTCCCCACGGAACCCTACAGGTCCATACAGAACCCCACAGGGCCCTACGGAACTTTACCAGCCACTACGGAACTCTACGGGCCCCTACGGAACCCTGCAGAACCTTACAGAATCCCACGGATTCTTACAGACTCCTGCGGGCACTTACTCAACCCTAGAGGACCCTACGGAACACTGCCAGCTCCTATGGAAGGAACCCTACGGGCCCCTACAGAACACTACTGGCTCCTGCGGTACTCCAGAGGCACGGAACTGTACGAGACTCTACAGGCCCCTAGGGAACACCACAGGCCCCTACGGAACCGTACGAGACTCTACAGGCCCCTAGGGAACACCACAGGCCCCTACGGAACCCTACACAACCCTCTGGAAACTTATGGAACCCTACAAGCTCCTACCAACCCCTGCGAGCACTTACACAACCCTACAGGTCCCTACGGCAATCTACGGGACTCTATGGGCCCCTAGGGAACCCTTCAGATTTCGACGGAACGCTACCAGCCCCTCTGGAACCCTACAGAATACTCCAGGACCCGACAGCACTCTACAAGACCCTTAGCAACACAACGGAACCTCACTAAAACCCTATGGGCTCCTACAGAACACTGCAGGTGCCTACGGATACCTACAGACCCCTACAGAATACTACCAGCCACTACAGAAAAATATGGCCCCTACGGAACTCTACGGAACCTGGCAGAAACACTGTGGGCCCCTACAGGCCCTTGCGGGCACTTGCAGAACTCTGCAGGAACCCACGGAACCTCCAGGTGCCGCTGTGCGTCCAGTCGACCCGACGCACGCTCATCCCGCTCCTCGGGGTGCCGCCGGGCGCTCTCCCGAGCTCGCCGCACTACCACCGTGCGCCTGCAGGTGCCGCTGTGCGTCCGGTCGACCCGACGCACGCTCATCCCGCTCCTCGGGGTGCCGCCGGGCGCTCTCCCGAGCTCGCCGCACTACCACCGTGCGCCTCCAGGTGCCGCTGTGCGTCCGGTCGACCCGACGCAAGCTCATCCCGCTCCTCGGGGTGCCGCCGGGCGCTCTCCCGAGCTCGCCGCACTACCACCGTGCGCCTCCAGGTGCCGCTGTGCGTCCGGTCGACCCGACGCATACTCATCCCGCTCCTCGGGGTGCCGCCGGACGCTCTCCCGAGCTCTTCGCGCTCCACCCTGCGCATGCGAGTGCCGCTGGGTGCTCTCGGGATCTCGCCGCGGTCCCACCGTGCGCCTCCGAGTGCCGCCGAGCCCTCTCCCAATATCGCCGCTCCTTCACCACGGTGCTCGGGGTGCCGCCAGGTGCTCTGCCGAGCTCGCCGCGTTACCACCGTGCGCCTCCGAGTGCCGCCGAGCGCTCTCCCGGTATCGACACTCGTTGACCCCGCACGTCGGGGTGCCGCCACGCGCTCTCCCGATATCGCCGCTCCTTCACCACAGTGCTCGGGGTGCCGCCGGGCGCTCTCCCGAGCTTGCCGCACTACCACCGTGCGCCTCCAGGTGCCGCTGTGCGTCCGGTCGACCCGACTCACGCTCATCCCGCTCCTCGGGGTGCTGCCGGGCGCTCTGCTGAGCTCTCCGCGCTACCACCGTGCGCCGGCAAGTCCCAGCGGGCACTCTCGGGATCTCGCCGCGGTACCACCGTGCGCCTCCGAGTGCCGCCGAACGCTCTCCCGATATCACCGCTCCTTCACCCTGCTTGTCTGGGTGCCGCCGGGCGCTTTCCCGAGCTCGCCGCACTACCACCGTGCGACTCCTGGTGCCGCTGTACGTCCGGTCGACCCGACGCAAGCTCATCCCACTTCTCGGGGTGCCACCGGGCGCTCTCCCGAGCTCGTCGCGCTACCACCGTGCGCCTCCAGGTGCCGCTGTGCGTCCGGTCGACCCGACGCACGCTCATCCCGCTCCTCGGGGTGCCGCCGGGCGCTCTCCCGAGCTCGCCGCACTACCACCGTGCGCCTCCAGGTGCCGCTGTGCGTCCGGTCGACCCGACGCATGATCATCCCACTTCTCGTGGTGCCGCCGGGCGCTCTCCCGAGCTCGCCGCACTACCACCGTGCGCCTCCAGGTGCCGCTGTGCGTCCGGTCGACCCGACGCACGCTCATCCCGCTCCTCGGGGTGCCGCCGGACGCTCTCCCGAGCTCTTCGCGCTCCACCCTGCGCATGCGAGTGCCGCTGGGTGCTCTCGGGATCTCGCCGCGATACCACAGCGCGCCTCCGAGTGCCGCCGAGCCCTCTCCCGATATCGCCGCTCCTTCACCTTGCTTGTCTGGGTGCCGCCGGGCGCTTTCCCGAGCTCGCCGCACTACCACCGTGCGCCTCCTGGTGCCGCTGTACGTCCGGTCGACCCGACGCACACTCATCCCGCTCCTCGGGGTGCCGCCGGGCACACTGCCGAGCTCACAGCGGTACCACCGCGTGCCTCCGAGTGCCGCTGAACGCTCTCCCGATATCGCCGCTCCTTCACCCTGCTTGTCTGGGTGCCGCCGGGCGCTTTCCCGAGCTTGCCGCACTACCACCGTGCGCCTCCAGGTGCCGCTGTGCGTCCGGTCGACCCGACGCACGCTCATCCCGCTCCTCGGGGTGCCGCCGGACGCTCTCCCGAGCTCTTCGCGCTCCACCCTGCGCATGCGAGTGCCGCTGGGTGCTCTCGGGATCTCGCCGCGGTACCACAGCGCGCCTCTGAGTGCCGCCAAGCGCTCTCCCGATATCGCCGCTCCTTCACCACAGTGCTCCGGGTGCCGCCGGGCGCTCTCCCGAGCTTGCCGCACTACCACCGTGCGCCTCCAGGTGCCGCTGTGCGTCCGGTCGACCCGACGCACGCTCATCCCGCTCCTCGGGGTGCTGCCGGGCGCTCTGCTGAGCTCTCCGCGCTACCACCGTGCGCCGGCAAGTCCCAGCGGGCACTCTCGGGATCTCGCCGCGGTACCACAGCGCGCCTCCGAGTGCCGCTGAGCGCTCTCCCGATATCGCCGCTCTTTCACCCCGCTTGTCTGGGTGCCGCCGGGTGCTCTGCCGAGCTCACCGCACTACCACCGTGCGCCTCCAGGTGCCGCTGTGCGTCCGGTCGACCCGACGCACGCTCATCCCACTTCTCGGGGTGCCGCCGGGCGCTCTCCCGAACTTGCCGCACTACCACCGCGCGCCTCCAGGTGCCGCTGTGCGTCCAGTCGACCCGACGCACGCTCATCCTGCTCCTCGGGGTGCCGCCGGGCGCTCTCCCGAGCTCGCCGCACTACCACCGTGCGCCTCCAGGTGCCGCTGAGCGTCCGGTCGACCCGACGCACGCTCATCCCGCTCCTCGGGGTGCCGCCGGGCGCTCTCCCGAGCTCGCCGCACTACCACCGTGCGCCTCCAGGTGCCGCTGTGCGTCCGGTCGACCCGACGCATGCTCATCCCGCTCCTCGGGGTGCCGCCAGGCGCTCTCCCGAGCTTGCCGCACTACCACCGTGCGCCTCCAGGTGCCGCTGTGCGTCCAGTCGACCCGACGCACGCTCATCCTGCTCCTCGGGGTGCCGCCGGACGCTCTCCCGAGATCTTCGCGCTCCACCCTGCGCATGCGAGTGCCGCTGGGTGCTCTCGGGATCTCGCCGCCGTACCACCGCGCGACTCCAGGTGCCGCTGTGCGTCCAGTCGACCCGACGCACGCTCATCCTGCTCCTCGGGGTGCCGCCGGACGCTCTCCCGAGCTCTTTGCGCTCCACCCTGCGCATGCGAGTGCCGCTGGGTGCTCTCGGGATCTCGCCGCGGTACCACAGTGCGCCTCCGAGTGCCGCTGAGCGCTGTCCCGGTATCGCCACTCGTTGACCCCGCACGTCGGGGTGCCGCCACGCGCTCTCCCGATATCGCCGCTCCTTCACCACAGTGCTCGGGGTGCCGCCAGGTGCTCTGCCGAGCTCGCCGCGTTACCACCGTGCGCCTCCAGGTGCCGCCGAGCGCTCTCCCGGTATCGACACTCGTTGACCCCGCACGTCGGGGTGCCGCCACGCGCTCTCCCGATATCGCCGCTCCTTCACCACAGTGCTCGGGGTGCCGCCGGGCGCTCTCCCGAGCTTGCCGCACTACCACCGTGCGCCTCCAGGTGCCGCTGTGCGTCCGGTCGACCCGACGCACGCTCATCCCGCTCCTCGGGGTGCTGCCGGGCGCTCTGCTGAGCTCTCCGCGCTACCACCGTGCGCCGGCAAGTGCCAGCGGGCACTCTCGGGATCTCGCCGCGGTACCACAGCGCGCCTCCGAGTGCCGCCGAGCGCTCTCCCGATATCGCTGCTCCTTCACCACAGTGCCTGGGGTGCCGCCGGGCGCACTGCCGAGCTCACAGCGGTACCACCGCGTGCCTCCGAGTGCCGCTGAACGCTCTCCCGATATCGCCGCTCCTTCACCCTGCTTGTCTGGGTGCCGCCGGGCGCTTTCCCGAGCTCGCCGCGCTACCACCGTGCGCCTCCTGGTGCCGCTGTACGTCCGGTCGACCCGACGCACGCTCATCCCGCTCCTCGGGGTGCCACCGACGCGCTCTCCCGAGCTCGTCGCGCTACCACCGTGCGCCTCCAGGTGCCGCTGTGCGTCCGGTCGACCCGACGCACGCTCATCCCGCTCCTCGGGGTGCCGCCGGGCGCTCTCCTGAGCTCGCAGCGGTACCACCGTGCGCCTCCGAGTGCCGCCGAGCGCTCTCCCGGTATTGCCACTCGTTGACCCCGCACGTCGGGGTGCCGCCACGCGCTCTCCCGATATCGCCGCTCCTTCACCACAGTGCTCGGGGTGCCGCCGGGCGCTCTCCCGAGCTTGCCGCACTACCACTGTGCGCCTCCAGGTGCCGCTGTGCGTCCGGTCGACCCGACGCACGCTCATCCCGCTCCTCGGGGTGCCGCCGGACGCTCTCCCGAGCTCTTCGCGCTCCACCCTGCGCATGCGAGTGCCGCTGGGTGCTCTCGGGATCTCGCCGCGGTACCACCGTGCGCCTCCGAGTGCCGCCGAGCGCTCTCCCGGTATTGCCACTCGTTGACCCCGCACGTCGGGGTGCCGCCAGGTGCTCTCCCGATATCGCCGCTCCTTCACCACGGTGCTCGGGGTGCCGCTGGGTTCTCTCGGGATCTCGCAGCGGTACCACCGTGCGCCTCCGAGTGCCGCCGAGCGCTCTCCCGGTATCTCCACTCATTGACCCCGCACGTCGGGGTGCCGCCAGGCGCTCTCCCGATATCGCCGCTCCTTCACCACGGTGCTCGGGGTGCCGCCGGGCGCTCTCCTGAGCTCGCAGCGGTACCACCGTGCGCCGGCAAGTGCCAGCGGGCACTCTCGGGATCTCGCCGCGGTACCACAGCGCGCCTCCGAGTGCCGCCGAGCGCTCTCCCGATATCGCTGCTCCTTCACCACAGTGCCTGGGGTGCCGCCGGGCGCACTGCCGAGCTCACAGCGGTACCACCGCGTGCCTCCGAGTGCCGCTGAACGCTCTCCCAATATCGCCGCTCCTTCACCCTGCTTGTCTGGGTGCCGCCGGGCGCTTTCCCGAGCTTGCCGCACTACCACCGTGCGCCTCCAGGTGCCGCTGTGCGTCCAGTCGACCCGACGCACGCTCATCCTGCTCCTCGGGGTGCCGCCGGGCGCTCTCCCGAGCTCTTCGCGCTCCACCCTGCGCATGCGAGTGCCGCCGGGCGCTCTCCCGAGCTCGCCGCACTACCACCGTGCGCCTGCAGGTGCCGCTGTGCGTCCGGTCGACCCGACGCATGCTCATCCCGCTCCTCGGGGTGCCGCCGGGCGCTCTCCCGAGCTCGCCGCACTACCACCGTGCGCCTCCAGGTGCCGCTGTGCGTCCGGTCGACCCGACGCACGCTCATCCCGCTCCTCGGGGTGCCGCCGGGCGCTCTCCCGAGCTCGCCGCACTACCACCGTGCGCCTCCAGGTGCCGCTGTGCGTCCGGTCGACCCGACGCATACTCATCCTGCTCCTCGGGGTGCCGCCGGACGCTCTCCCGAGCTCTTTGCGCTCCACCCTGCGCATGCGAGTGCCGCTGGGTGCTCTCGGGATCTCGCCGCGGTACCACAGCGCGCCTCCGAGTGCCGCCGAGCCCTCTCCCGATATCGCCGCTCCTTCACCACGGTGCTCGGGGTGCCGCCAGGTGCTCTGCCGAGCTCGCCGCGTTACCACCGTGCGCCTCCGAGTGCCGCCGAGCGCTCTCCCGGTATCGACACTCGTTGACCCCGCACGTCGGGGTGCCGCCACGCGCTCTCCCGATATCGCCGCTCCTTCACCACAGTGCTCCGGGTGCCGCCGGGCGCTCTCCCGAGCTCGCCGCACTACCACCGTGCGCCTCCAGGTGCCGCTGTGCGTCCGGTCGACCCGACGCACGCTCATCCCGCTCCTCGGGGTGCCGCCGGGCGCTCTCCTGAGCTCGCAGCGGTACCACCGTGCGCCTCCAGGTGCCGCCGAGCGCTCTCCCGGTATTGCCACTCGTTGACCCCGCACGTCGGGGTGCCGCCACGCGCTCTCCCGATATCGCCGCTCCTTCACCACAGTGCTCGGGGTGCCGCCGGGCGCTCTCCCGAGCTTGCCGCACTACCACCGTGCGCCTCCAGGTGCCGCTGTGCGTCCGGTCGACCCGACGCACGCTCATCCCGCTCCTCGGGGTGCCGCCGGACGCTCTCCCGAGCTCGTCGCGCTCCAACTTGCGCATGCGAGTGCCGCTGGGTGCTCTCGGGATCTCGCCGCGGTACCACCGCGCGACTCCGAGTGCCGCCGAGCGCTCTCCCGGTATCGCCACTCGTTGACCCCGCACGTCGGGGTGCCGCCAGGCGCTCTCCCGATATCGCCGCTCCTTCACCACGGTGCTCGGGGTGCCGCCGGGCGCTCTCCTGAGCTCGCAGCGGTACCACCGTGCGCCTCCGAGTGCCGCCGAGCGCTCTCCCGGTATCGCCACTCGTTGACCGCGCACGTCGGGGTGCCGCCAGGCGCTCTCCCGATATCGCCGCTCCTTCACCACGGTGCTCGGGGTGCCGCCGGGCGCTCTCCTGAGCTCGCAGCGGTACCACCGTCCGCCAGCAAGTGCCAGAGGGCACTCTCGGGATCTCGCCGCGGTACCACAGCGCGCCTCCGAGTGCCGCCGAGCGCTCTCCCGGTATCGCTGCTCCTTCACCACAGTGCCTGGGGTGCCGCCGGGCGCACTGCCGAGCTCACAGCGGTACCACCGCGTGCCTCCGAGTGCTGCTGAACGCTCTCCCGATATCGCCGCTCCTTCACCCTGCTTGTCTGGGTGCCGCCGGGCGCTTTCCCGAGCTTGCCGCACTACCACCGTGCGCCTCCAGGTGCCGCTGTGCGTCCCGTCGACCCGACGCACGCTCATCCCGCTCCTCGGGGTGCCGCCGGACGCTCTCCCGAGCTCTTCGCGCTCCACCCTGCGCATGCGAGTGCCGCTGGGTGCTCTCGGGATCTCGCCGCGATACCACCGCGTGCCTCCGAGTGCCGCTGAACGCTCTCCCGATATCGCCGCTCCTTCACCCTGCTTGTCTGGGTGCCGCCGGGCGCTTTCCCGAGCTTGCCGCACTACCACCGTGCGCCTCCTGGTGCCGCTGTACGTCCGGTCGACCCGACGCACGCTCATCCCACTTCTCGGGGTGCCACCGGGCGCTCTCCCGAGCTCGTCGCGCTACCACCGTGCGCCTCCAGGTGCCGCTGTGCGTCCGGTCGACCCGACGCACGCTCATCCCGCTCCTCGGGGTGCCGCCGGACGCTCTCCCGAGATCTTCGCGCTCCACCCTGCGCATGCGAGTGCCGCTGGGTGCTCTCGGGATCTCGCCGTGATACCACAGCGCGCCTCCGAGTGCCGCCGAGCGCTCTCCCGATATCGCCGCTCCTTCACCACAGTGCTCGGGGTGCCGCCGGGCGCTTTCCCGAGCTCGCCGCACTACCACCGTGCGCCTCCAGGTGCCGCTGTACGTCCGGTCGACCCGACGCACGCTCATCCCGCTCCTCGGGGTGCCGCCGGGCGCTCTCCTGAGCTCGCAGCGGTACCACAGCGCGCCTCCGAGTGCCGCCGAGCGCTCTCCCGGTATCGACACTCGTTGACCCCGCACGTCGGGGTGCCGCCACGCACTCTCCCGATATCGCCGCTCCTTCACCACAGTGCTCCGGGTGCCGCCGGGCGCTCTCCCGAGCTTGCCGCACTACCACCGTGCGCCTCCAGGTGCCGCTGTGCGTCCGGTCGACCCGACGCACGCTCATGCCGCTCCTCGGGGTGCTGCCGGGCGCTCTGCTGAGCTCTCCGCGCTACCACCGTGCGCCGGCAAGTGCCAGCGGGCACTCTCGGGATCTCGCCGCGGTACCACAGCGCGCCTCCGAGTGCCGCTGAGCGCTCTCCCGATATCGCCGCTCTTTCACCCCGCTTGTCTGGGTGCCGCCGGGTGCTCTGCCGAGCTCACCGCACTACCACCGTGCGCCTCCAGGTGCCGCTGTGCGTCCGGTCGACCCGACGCACGCTCATCCCACTTCTCGGGGTGCCGCCGGGCGCTCTCCCGAACTTGCCGCACTACCACCGCGCGCCTCCAGGTGCCGCTGTGCGTCCGGTCGACCCGACGCACGCTCATCCTGCTCCTCGGGGTGCCGCCGGGCGCTCTCCCGAGCTCGCCGCACTACCACCGTGCGCCTCCAGGTGCCGCTGAGCGTCCGGTCGACCCGACGCACGCTCATCCCGCTCCTCGGGGTGCCGCCGGGCGCTCTCCCGAGCTCGCCGCACTACCACCGTGCGCCTCCAGGTGCCGCTGTGCGTCCGGTCGACCCGACGCATGCTCATCCCGCTCCTCGGGGTGCCGCCGGGCGCTCTCCCGAGCTTGCCGCACTACCACCGTGCGCCTCCAGGTGCCGCTGTGCGTCCAGTCGACCCGACGCATGCTCATCCTGCTCCTCGGGGTGCCGCCGGACGCTCTCCCGAGATCTTCGCGCTCCACCCTGCGCATGCGAGTGCCGCTGGGTGCTCTCGGGATCTCGCCGCGGTACCACCGCGCGACTCCAGGTGCCGCTGTGCGTCCAGTCGACCCGACGCACGCTCATCCTGCTCCTCGGGGTGCCGCCGGACGCTCTCCCGAGCTCTTTGCGCTCCACCCTGCGCATGCGAGTGCCGCTGGGTGCTCTCGGGATCTCGCCGCGGTACCACAGTGCGCCTCCGAGTGCCGCTGAGCGCTGTCCCGGTATCGCCACTCGTTGACCCCGCACGTCGGGGTGCCGCCACGCGCTCTCCCGATATCGCCGCTCCTTCACCACAGTGCTCGGGGTGCCGCCGGGCGCTCTCCCGAGCTCGTCGCGCTACCACCGTGCGCCTCCAGGTGCCGCTGTGCGTCCGGTCGACCCGACGCACGCTCATCCCGCTCCTCGGGGTGCCGCCGGACGCTCTCCCGAGCTCTTCGCGCTCCACCCTGCGCATGCGAGTGCCGCTGGGTGCTCTCGGGATCTCGCCGCGGTACCACCGTGCGCCTCTGAGTGCCGCCGAGCGCTCTCCCGATATCGCCGCTCCTTCACCACGGTGCTCGGGGTGCCGCCAGGTGCTCTGCCGAGCTCGCCGCGTTACCACCGTGCGCCTCTAGGTGCCGCCGAGCGCTCTCCCGGTATCGACACTCGTTGACCCGGCACGTCG
This sequence comes from Numenius arquata, assembly GCF_964106895.1. Classification (NCBI taxonomy): domain Eukaryota; kingdom Metazoa; phylum Chordata; class Aves; order Charadriiformes; family Scolopacidae; genus Numenius; species Numenius arquata. Next base: position 90,112 of record NW_027414284.1, on the reverse strand, counting down.
GGGTGCCGCCACGCGCTCTCCCGATATCGCCGCTCCTTCACCACAGTGCTCGGGGTGCCGCCGGGCGCTCTCCCGAGCTTGCCGCACTACCACCGTGCGCCTCCAGGTGCCGCTGTGCGTCCGGTCGACCCGACGCACGCTCATCCCGCTCCTCGGGGTGCTGCCGGGCGCTCTGCTGAGCTCTCCGCGCTACCACCGTGCGCCGGCAAGTGCCAGCGGGCACTCTCGGGATCTCGCCGCGGTACCACAGCGCGCCTCCGAGTGCCGCCGAGCGCTCTCCCGATATCGCTGCTCCTTCACCACAGTGCCTGGGGTGCCGCCGGGCGCACTGCCGAGCTCACAGCGGTACCACCGCGTGCCTCCGAGTGCCGCTGAACGCTCTTCCAATATCGCCGCTCCTTCACCCTGCTTGTCTGGGTGCCGCCGGGCGCTTTCCCGAGCTTGCCGCACTACCACCGTGCGCCTCCAGGTGCCGCTGTGCGTCCAGTCGACCCGACGCACGCTCATCCCGCTCCTCGGGGTGCCGCCGGACGCTCTCCCGAGCTCTTCGCGCTCCACCCTGCGCATGCGAGTGCCGCCGGGCGCTCTCCCGAGCTCGCCGCACTACCACCGTGCGCCTGCAGGTGCCGCTGTGCGTCCGGTCGACCCGACGCACGCTCATCCCGCTCCTCGGGGTGCCGCCGGGCGCTCTCCCGAGCTCGCCGCACTACCACCGTGCGCCTCCAGGTGCCGCTGTGCGTCCGGTCGACCCGACGCACGCTCATCCCGCTCCTCGGGGTGCCGCCGGGCGCTCTCCCGAGCTCGCCGCACTACCACCGTGCGCCTCCAGGTGCCGCTGTGCGTCCGGTCGACCCGACGCATACTCATCCCGCTCCTCGCGGTGCCGCCGGACGCTCTCCCGAGCTCTTCGCGCTCCACCCTGTGCATGCGAGTGCCGCTGGGTGCTCTCGGGATCTCGCCGCGGTACCACAGCGCGCCTCCGAGTGCCGCCGAGCCCTCTCCCGATATCGCCGCTCCTTCACCACGGTGCTCGGGGTGCCGCCAGGTGCTCTGCCGAGCTCGCCGCGTTACCACCGTGCGCCTCCGAGTGCCGCCGAGCGCTCTCCCGGTATCGACACTCGTTGACCCCGCACGTCGGGGTGCCGCCACGCGCTCTCCCGATATCGCCGCTCCTTCACCACAGTGCTCGGGGTGCCGCCGGGCGCTCTCCCGAGCTTGCCGCACTACCACCGTGCGCCTCCAGGTGCCGCTGTGCGTCCGGTCGACCCGACGCACGCTCATCCCGCTCCTCGGGGTGCTGCCGGGCGCTCTGCTGAGCTCTCCGCGCTACCACCGTGCGCCGGCAAGTGCCAGCGGGCACTCTCGGGATCTCGCCGCGATACCACAGCGCGCCTCCGAGTGCCGCCGAGCGCTCTCCCGATATCGCCGCTCCTTCACCCTGCTTGTCTGGGTGCCGCCGGGCGCTTTCCCGAGCTCGCCGCACTACCACCGTGCGCCTCCAGGTGCCGCTGTACGTCCGGTCGACCCGACGCACGCTCATCCCACTTCTCGGGGTGCCACCGGGCGCTCTCCCAAGCTCGTCGCGCTACCACCGTGCGCCTCCAGGTGCCGCTGTGCGTCCGGTCGACCCGACGCACGCTCATCCCGCTCCTCGCGGTGCCGCCGGACGCTCTCCCGAGCTCTTCGCGCTCCACCCTGCGCATGCGAGTGCCGCTGGGTGCTCTCGGGATCTCGCCGCGGTACCACAGCGCGCCTCTGAGTGCCGCCAAGCGCTCTCCCGATATCGCCGCTCCTTCACCACAGTGCTCCGGGTGCCGCCGGGCGCTCTCCCGAGCTTGCCGCACTACCACCGTGCGCCTCCAGGTGCCGCTGTGCGTCCGGTCGACCCGACGCACGCTCATCCCGCTCCTCGCGGTGCTGCCGGGCGCTCTGCTGAGCTCTCCGCGCTACCACCGTGCGCCGGCAAGTGCCAGCGGGCACTCTCGGGATCTCGCCGCGGTAACACAGCGCGCCTCCGAGTGCCGCTGAGCGCTCTCCCGATATCGCCGCTCTTTCACCCCGCTTGTCTGGGTGCCGCCGGGTGCTCTGCCGAGCTCACCGCACTACCACCGTGCGCCTCCAGGTGCCGCTGTGCGTCCGGTCGACCCGACGCACGCTCATCCCGCTCCTCGGGGTGCTGCCGGGCGCTCTGCTGAGCTCTCCGCGTTACCACCGTGCGCCGGCAAGTGCCAGCGGGCACTCTCGGGATCTCGCCGCGGTACCACAGCGCGCCTCCGAGTGCCGCCGAGCGCTCTCCCGATATCGCTGCTCCTTCACCACAGTGCCTGGGGTGCCGCCGGGCACACTGCCGAGCTCGCAGCGGTACCACCGCGTGCCTCCGAGTGCCGCTGAACGCTCTCCCGGTATCGACACTCGTTGACCCCGCACGTCGGGGTGCCGCCACGCGCTCTCCCGATATCGCCGCTCCTTCACCAAAGTGCTCCGGGTGCCGCCGGGCGCTCTCCCGAGCTTGCCGCACTACCACCGTGCGCCTCCAGGTGCCGCTGTGCGTCCGGTCGACCCGACGCACGCTCATCCCGCTCCTCGGGGTGCTGCCGGGCGCTCTGCTGAGCTCTCCGCGCTACCACCGTGCGCCGGCAAGTGCCAGCGGGCACTCTCGGGATCTCGCCGCGGTACCACAGCGCGCCTCCGAGTGCCGCTGAGCGCTCTCCCGATATCGCCGCTCTTTCACCCCGCTTGTCTGGGTGCCGCCGGGTGCTCTGCCGAGCTCACCGCACTACCACCGTGCGCCTCCAGGTGCCGCTGTGCGTCCGGTCGACCCGACGCACGCTCATCCCGCTCCTCGGGGTGCCGCCGGACGCTCTCCCGAGCTCTTCGCGCTCCACCCTGCGCATGCGAGTGCCGCTGGGTGCTCTTGGGATCTCGCCGCGGTACCACCGTGCGCCTCCGAGTGCCGCCGAGCGCTCTCCCGGTATCGCCACTCATTGACCCCGCACGTCGGGGTGCCGCCAGGTGCTCTCCCGATATCGCCGCTCCTTCACCACGGTGCTCGGGATGCCGCCGGGCGCTCTCCTGAGCTCGCAGCGGTACCACCGTGCGCCTCCGAGTGCCGCCGAGCGCTCTCCCGGTATTGCCACTAGTTGACCCCGCACGTCGGGGTGCCGCCACGCACTCTCCCGATATCGCCGCTCCTTCACCACAGTGCTCAGGGTGCCGCCGGGCGCTCTCCCGAGCTTGCCGCACTACCACCGTGCGCCTCCAGGTGCCGCTGTGCGTTCAGTCGACCCGACGCACGCTCATCCCGCTCCTCGGGGTGCTGCCGGGCGCTCTGCTGAGCTCTCCGCGCTACCACCGTGCGCCGGCAAGTGCCAGCGGGCACTCTCGGGATCTCGCCGCGGTACCACAGCGCGCCTCCGAGTGCCGCCGAGCGCTCTCCCGATATCGCTGCTCCTTCACCACAGTGCCTGGGGTGCCGCCGGGCGCACTGCCGAGCTCACAGCGGTTCCACCGCGTGCCTCCGAGTGCCGCTGAACGCTCTCCCGATATCGCCGCTCCTTCACCCTGCTTGTCTGGGTGCTGCCGGGCGCTTTCCCGAGCTTGCCGCACTACCACCGTGCGCCTCCAGGTGCCGCTGTGCGTCCGGTCGACCCGACGCACGCTCATCCCGCTCCTCGGGGTGCCGCCGGACGCTCTCCCGAGCTCTTCGCGCTCCACCCTGCGCATGCGAGTGCCGCTGGGTGCTCTCGGGATCTCGCCGCGGTACCACCGTACGCCTCTGAGTGCCGCCGAGCGCTCTCCGGTATCGCCACTCGTTGACCCCGCACGTCGGGGTGCCGCCAGGCGCTCTCCCGATATCGCCGCTCCTTCACCACGGTGCTCGGGGTGCCGCCGGGCGCTCTCCTGAGCTCGCAGCGGTACCACCGTGCGCCTCCGAGTGCCGCCGAGCCCTCTCCCGATATCGCCGCTCCTTCACCACGCTGCTCGGGGTGCCGCCAGGTGCTCTGCCGAGCTCGCCGCGTTACCACCGTGCGCCTCCGAGTGCCGCCGAGCGCTCTCCCGGTATCGACACTCGTTGACCGCGCACGTCGGGGTGCCGCCACGCGCTCTCCCGATATCGCCGCTCCTTCACCACAGTGCTCGGGGTGCCGCCGGGCGCTCTCCCGAGCTTGCCGCACTACCACCGTGCGCCTCCAGGTGCCGCTGTGCGTCCGGTCGACCCGACGCACGCTCATCCCGCTCCTCAGGGTGCTGCCGGGCGCTCTGCTGAACTCTCCGCGCTACCACCGTGCGCCGGCAAGTGCCAGCGGGCACTCTCGGGATCTCGCCGCGGTACCACAGCGCGCCTCCGAGTGCCGCCGAACGCTCTCCCGATATCACCGCTCCTTCACCCTGCTTGTCTGGGTGCCGCCGGGCGCTTTCCCGAGCTCGCCGCACTACCACCGTGCGCCTCCAGGTGCCGCTGTACGTCCGGTCGACCCGACGCACGCTCATCCCACTTCTCGGGGTGCCACCGGGCGCTCTCCCAAGCTCGTCGCGCTACCACCGTGCGCCTCCAGGTGCCGCTGTGCGTCCGGTCGACCCGACGCACGCTCATCCCGCTCCTCGGGGTGCCGCCGGACGCTCTCCCGAGCTCTTCGCGCTCCACCCTGCGCATGCGAGTGCCGCTGGGTGCTCTCGGGATCTCGCCGCGGTACCACAGCGCGCCTCTGAGTGCCGCCAAGCGCTCTCCCGATATCGCCGCTCCTTCACCACAGTGCTCCGGGTGCCGCCGGGCGCTCTCCCGAGCTTGCCGCACTACCACCGTGCGCCTCCAGGTGCCGCTGTGCGTCCGGTCGACCCGACGCACGCTCATCCCGCTCCTCGCGGTGCCGCCGGACGCTCTCCCGAGCTCTTCGCGCTCCACCCTGCGCATGCGAGTGCCGCTGGGTGCTCTTGGGATCTCGCCGCGGTACCACCGTGCGCCTCCAAGTGCCGCCGAGCGCTCTCCCGGTATCGCCACTCATTGACCCCGCACGTCGGGGTGCCGCCGAGCGCTCTCCCGATATTGCCGCTCCTTCACCACGGTGCTCGGGATGCCGCCGGGCGCTCTCCTGAGCTCGCAGCGGTACCACCGTGCGCCTCCGAGTGCCGCCGAGCGCTCTCCCGGTATCGCCACTCGTTGACCCCGCACGTCGGGGTGCCGCCAGGCGCTCTCCCGATATCGCCGCTCCTTCACCACGGTGCTCGGGGTGCCGCCGGGCGCTCTCCTGAGCTCGCAGCGGTACCACCGTGCGCCGGCAAGTGCCAGCGGGCACTCTCGGGATCTCGCCGCGGTACCACAGCGCGCCTCCGAGTGCCGCCGAGCGCTCTCCCGATATCGCTGCTCCTTCACCACAGTGCCTGGGGTGCCGCCGGGCGCACTGCCGAGCTCAGAGCGGTACCACCGCGTGCCTCCGAGTGCCGCTCAACGCTCTCCCGATATCGCCGCTCCTTCACCCTGCTTGTCTGGGTGCCGCCGGGCGCTTTCCCGAGCTTGCCGCACTACCACCGTGCGCCTCCAGGTGCCGCTGTGCGTCCGGTCGACCCGACGCACGCTCATCCCGCTCCTCGGGGTGCCGCCGGACGCTATCCCGAGCTCTTCGCGCTCCACCCTGCGCATGTGAGTGCCGCTGGGTGCTCTCGGGATCTCGCCGCGGTGCCACCGTGCGCCTCCGAGTGCCGCCAAGCGCTCTCCCGGTATCGCCACTCGTTGACCCCGCACGTCGGGGTGCCGCCGAGCGCTCTCCCGATATCGCCGCTCCTTCACCACGGTGCTCGGGGTGCCGCCGGGCGCTCTCCTGAGCTCGCAGCGGTACCACCGTGCGCCTCCGAGTGCCGCCGAGCGCTCTCCCGGTATCGACACTCGTTGACCGCGCACGTCGGGGTGCCGCCACGCGCTCTCCCGATATCGCTGCTCCTTCACCACAGTGCTCGGGGTGCCGCCGGGCGCTTTCCCGAGCTCGCCGCACTACCACCGTGTGCCTCCAGGTGCCGCTGTGCGTCCGGTCGACCCGACGCACGCTCATCCCGCTCCTCGGGGTGCTGCCGGGCGCTCTGCTGAGCTCTCCGCGTTACCACCGTGCGCCGGCAAGTGCCAGCGGGCACTCTCGGGATCTCGCCGCGGTACCACAGCGCGCCTCCGAGTGCCGCCGAGCGCTCTCCCGATATCGCTGCTCCTTCACCACAGTGCCTGGGGTGCCGCCGGGCGCACTGCCGAGCTCACAGCGGTTCCACCGCGTGCCTCCGAGTGCCGCTGAACGCTCTCCCGATATCGCCGCTCCTTCACCCTGCTTGTCTGGGTGCTGCCGGGCGCTTTCCCGAGCTTGCCGCACTACCACCGTGCGCCTCCAGGTGCCGCTGTGCGTCCGGTCGACCCGACGCACGCTCATCCCGCTCCTCGGGGTGCCGCCGGACGCTCTCCCGAGCTCTTCGCGCTCCACCCTGCGCATGCGAGTGCCGCTGGGTGCTCTCGGGATCTCGCCGCGGTACCACCGTACGCCTCTGAGTGCCGCCGAGCGCTCTCCGGTATCGCCACTCGTTGACCCCGCACGTCGGGGTGCCGCCAGGCGCTCTCCCGATATCGCCGCTCCTTCACCACGGTGCTCGGGGTGCCGCCGGGCGCTCTCCTGAGCTCGCAGCGGTACCACCGTGCGCCTCCGAGTGCCGCCGAGCCCTCTCCCGATATCGCCGCTCCTTCACCACGCTGCTCGGGGTGCCGCCAGGTGCTCTGCCGAGCTCGCCGCGTTACCACCGTGCGCCTCCAGGTGCCGCTGTGCGTCCAGTCGACCCGACGCACGCTCATCCCGCTCCTCGGGGTGCCGCCGGGCGCTCTCCCGAGCTCGTCGCGCTACCACCGTGCGCCTCCAGGTGCCGCTGTGCGTCCGGTCGACCCGACGCACGCTCATCCCGCTCCTCGGGGTGCCGCCGGACGCTCTCCCGAGCTCTTCGCGCTCCACCCTGCGCATGTGAGTGCCGCTGGGTGCTCTCGGGACCTCGCCGCGGTGCCACCGTGCGCCTCCGAGTGCCGCCAAGCGCTCTCCCGGTATCGACACTCGTTGACCCCGCACGTCGGGGTGCCGCCGAGCGCTCTCCCGATATCACCGCTCCTTCATCACGGTGCTCGGGGTGCCGCCGGGCGCTCTCCCGAGCTTGCCGCACTACCACCGTGCGCCTCCAGGTGCCGCTGTGCGTCCAGTCGACCCGACGCACGCTCATCCCGCTCCTCGGGGTGCCGCCGGACGCTCTCCCGAGCTCTTCGCGCTCCACCCTGCGCATGCGAGTGCCGCTGGGTGCTCTCGGGATCTCGCCGCGATACCACAGCGCGCCTCCGAGTGCCGCCGAGCGCTCTCCCGATATCGCCGCTCCTTCACCTTGCTTGTCTGGGTGCCGCCGGGCGCTTTCCCGAGCTCGCCGCACTACCACCGTGCGCCTCCTGGTGCCGCTGTACGTCCGGTCGACCCGACGCACGCTCATCCCACTTCTCGGGGTGCCACCGGACGCTCTCCCGAGCTCTTCGCGCTCCACCCTGCGCATGCGAGTGCCGCTGGGTGCTCTCGGGATCTCGCCGCACTACCACCGCGCGCCTCCAGGTGCCGCTGTGCGTCCAGTCGACCCGACGCACGCTCATCCCGCTCCTCGGGGTGCCGCCGGGCGCTCTCCCGAGCTCGCCGCACTACCACCGTGCGCCTCCGAGTGCCGCTGTGCGTCCGGTCGACCCGACGCACGCTCATCCCGCTCCTCGGGGTGCTGCCGGGCGCTCTCCCGAGCTCGCCGCACTACCACCGTGCGCCTCCAGGTGCCGCTGTGCGTCCGGTCGACCCGACGCACGCTCATCCCGCTCCTCGGGGTGCCGCCGGACGCTCTCCCGAGCTCTTCGCGCTCCACCCTGCGCATGTGAGTGCCGCTGGGTGCTCTCGGGATCTCGCCGCGGTGCCACCGTGCGCCTCCGAGTGCCGCCAAGCGCTCTCCCGGTATCGCCACTCGTTGACCCCGCACGTCGGGGTGCCGCCGAGCGCTCTCCCGATATCGCCGCTCCTTCACCACGGTGCTCGGGGTGCCGCCGGGCGCTCTCCTGAGCTCGCAGCGGTACCACCGTGCGCCTCCGAGTGCCGCCGAGCGCTCTCCCGGTATCGACACTCGTTGACACCGCACGTCGGGGTGCCGCCACGCGCTCTCCCGATATCGCCGCTCCTTCACCACAGTGCTCGGGGTGCCGCCGGGCGCTCTCCCGAGCTTGCCGCACTACCACCGTGCGCCTCCAGGTGCCGCTGTGCGTCCGGTCGACCCGACGCACGCTCATCCCGCTCCTCGGGGTGCTGCCGGACGCTCTGCTGAGCTCTCCGCGCTACCACCGTGCGCCGGCAAGTGCCAGCGGGCACTCTCGGGATCTCGCCGCGGTACCACCGTGCGCCTCCGAGTGCCGCCGAGCGCTCTCCCGGTATCGCCACTCATTGACCCCGCACGTCGGGGTGCCGCCAGGTGCTCTCCCGATATCGCCGCTCCTTCACCACGGTGCTCGGGATGCCGCCGGGCGCTCTCCTGAGCTCGCAGCGGTACCACCGTGCGCCTCCGAGTGCCGCCGAGCGCTCTCCCGGTATCGCCACTCGTTGACCCCGCACGTCGGGGTGCCGCCAGGCGCTCTCCCGATATCGCCGCTCCTTCACCACGGTGCTCGGGGTGCCGCCGGGCGCTCTGCTGAGCTCTCCGCGCTACCACCGTGCGCCGGCAAGTGCCAGCGGGCACTCTCGGGATCTCGCCGCGGTACCACCGCGCGCCTCCAGGTGCCGCTGTGCGTCCAGTCGACCCGACGCACGCTCATCCCGCTCCTCGGGGTGCCGCCGGGCGCTCTCCCGAGCTCGTCGCGCTACCACCGTGCTCCTCCAGGTGCCGCTGTGCGTCCGGTCGACCCGACGCACGCTCATCCCGCTCCTCGGGGTGCCGCCGGGCGCTCTCCCGAGCTCGTCGCGCTACCACCGTGCGCCTCCAGGTGCCGCTGTGCGTCCGGTCGACCCGACGCACGCTCATCCCGCTCCTCGGGGTGCCGCCGGACGCTCTCCCGAGCTCTTCGCGCTCCACCCTGCGCATGTGAGTGCCGCTGGGTGCTCTCGGGATCTCGCCGCGGTGCCACCGTGCGCCTCCGAGTGCCGCCAAGCGCTCTCCCGGTATCGACACTCGTTGACCCCCGCACGTCGGGGTGCCGCCGAGCGCTCTCCCGATATCACCGCTCCTTCACCACGGTGCTCGGGGTGCCGCCGGGCGCTCTCCCGAGCTTGCCGCACTACCACCGTGCGCCTCCAGGTGCCGCTGTGCGTCCAGTCGACCCGACGCACGCTCATCCCGCTCCTCGGGGTGCCGCCGGACGCTCTCCCGAGCTCTTCGCGCTCCACCCTGCGCATGCGAGTGCCGCTGGGTGCTCTCGGGATCTCGCCGCGATACCACAGCGCGCCTCCGAGTGCCGCCGAGCGCTCTCCCGATATCGCCGCTCCTTCACCTTGCTTGTCTGGGTGCCGCCGGGCGCTTTCCCGAGCTCGCCGCACTACCACCGTGCGCCTCCTGGTGCCGCTGTACGTCCGGTCGACCCGACGCACGCTCATCCCACTTCTCGGGGTGCCACCGGGCGCTCTCCCGAGCTCGTCGCGCTACCACCGTGCGCCTCCAGGTGCCGCTGTGCGTCCGGTCGACCCGACGCACGCTCATCCTGCTCCTCGGGGTGCCGCCGGACGCTCTCCCGAGCTCTTCGCGCTCCACCCTGCGCATGCGAGTGCCGCTGGGTGCTCTCGGGATCTCGCCGCACTACCACCGCGCGCCTCCAGGTGCCGCTGTGCGTCCAGTCGACCCGACGCACGCTCATCCCGCTCCTCGGGGTGCCGCCGGGCGCTCTCCCGAGCTCGCCGCACTACCACCGTGCGCCTCCGAGTGCCGCTGTGCGTCCGGTCGACCCGACGCACGCTCATCCCGCTCCTCGGGGTGCCGCCGGGCGCTCTCCCGAGCTCGCCGCACTACCACCGTGCGCCTCCAGGTGCCGCTGTGCGTCCGGTCGACCCGACGCACGCTCATCCCGCTCCTCGGGGTGCCGCCGGACGCTCTCCCGAGCTCTTCGCGCTCCACCCTGCGCATGTGAGTGCCGCTGGGTGCTCTCGGGATCTCGCCGCGATACCACAGCGCGCCTCCGAGTGCCGCCGAGCGCTCTCCCGATATCGCCGCTCCTTCACCTTGCTTGTCTGGGTGCCGCCGGGCGCTTTCCCGAGCTCGCCGCACTACCACCGTGCGCCTCCTGGTGCCGCTGTACGTCCGGTCGACCCGACGCACGCTCATCCCACTTCTCGGGGTGCCACCGGGCGCTCTCCCGAGCTCGTCGCGCTACCACCGTGCGCCTCCAGGTGCCGCTGTGCGTCCGGTCGACCCGACGCACGCTCATCCTGCTCCTCGGGGTGCCGCCGGACGCTCTCCCGAGCTCTTCGCGCTCCACCCTGCGCATGCGAGTGCCGCTGGGTGCTCTCGGGATCTCGCCGCACTACCACCGCGCGCCTCCAGGTGCCGCTGTGCGTCCAGTCGACCCGACGCACGCTCATCCCGCTCCTCGGGGTGCCGCCGGGCGCTCTCCCGAGCTCGCCGCACTACCACCGTGCGCCTCCGAGTGCCGCTGTGCGTCCGGTCGACCCGACGCACGCTCATCCCGCTCCTCGGGGTGCCGCCGGGCGCTCTCCCGAGCTCGCCGCACTACCACCGTGCGCCTCCAGGTGCCGCTGTGCGTCCGGTCGACCCGACGCACGCTCATCCCGCTCCTCGGGGTGCCGCCGGACGCTCTCCCGAGCTCTTCGCGCTCCACCCTGCGCATGTGAGTGCCGCTGGGTGCTCTCGGGATCTCGCCGCGATACCACAGCGCGCCTCCGAGTGCCGCCGAGCGCTCTCCCGATATCGCCGCTCCTTCACCTTGCTTGTCTGGGTGCCGCCGGGCGCTTTCCCGAGCTCGCCGCACTACCACCGTGCGCCTCCTGGTGCCGCTGTACGTCCGGTCGACCCGACGCACGCTCATCCCACTTCTCGGGGTGCCACCGGGCGCTCTCCCGAGCTCGTCGCGCTACCACCGTGCGCCTCCAGGTGCCGCTGTGCGTCCGGTCGACCCGACGCACGCTCATCCCGCTCCTCGGGGTGCCGCCGGACGCTCTCCCGAGCTCTTCGCGCTCCACCCTGCGCATGCGAGTGCCGCTGGGTGCTCTCGGGATCTCGCCGCACTACCACCGCGCGCCTCCAGGTGCCGCTGTGCGTCCAGTCGACCCGACGCACGCTCATCCCGCTCCTCGGGGTGCCGCCGGGCGCTCTCCCGAGCTCGCCGCACTACCACCGTGCGCCTCCGAGTGCCGCTGTGCGTCCGGTCGACCCGACGCACGCTCATCCCGCTCCTCGGGGTGCTGCCGGGCGCTCTCCCGAGCTCGCCGCACTACCACCGTGCGCCTCCAGGTGCCGCTGTGCGTCCGGTCGACCCGACGCACGCTCATCCCGCTCCTCGCGGTGCCGCCGGACGCTCTCCCGAGCTCTTCGCGCTCCACCCTGCGCATGTGAGTGCCGCTGGGTGCTCTCGGGATCTCGCCGCGGTGCCACCGTGCGCCTCCGAGTGCCGCCAAGCGCTCTCCCGGTATCGCCACTCGTTGACCCCGCACGTCGGGGTGCCGCCGAGCGCTCTCCCGATATCGCCGCTCCTTCACCACGGTGCTCGGGGTGCCGCCGGGCGCTCTCCTGAGCTCGCAGCGGTACCACCGTGCGCCTCCGAGTGCCGCCGAGCGCTCTCCCGGTATCGACACTCGTTGACACCGCACGTCGGGGTGCCGCCACGCGCTCTCCCGATATCGCCGCTCCTTCACCACAGTGCTCGGGGTGCCGCCGGGCGCTCTCCCGAGCTTGCCGCACTACCACCGTGCGCCTCCAGGTGCCGCTGTGCGTCCGGTCGACCCGACGCACGCTCATCCCGCTCCTCGGGGTGCTGCCGGACGCTCTGCTGAGCTCTCCGCGCTACCACCGTGCGCCGGCAAGTGCCAGCGGGCACTCTCGGGATCTCGCCGCGGTACCACCGTGCGCCTCCGAGTGCCGCCGAGCGCTCTCCCGGTATCGCCACTCATTGACCCCGCACGTCGGGGTGCCGCCAGGTGCTCTCCCGATATCGCCGCTCCTTCACCACGGTGCTCGGGATGCCGCCGGGCGCTCTCCTGAGCTCGCAGCGGTACCACCGTGCGCCTCCGAGTGCCGCCGAGCGCTCTCCCGGTATCGCCACTCGTTGACCCCGCACGTCGGGGTGCCGCCAGGCGCTCTCCCGATATCGCCGCTCCTTCACCACGGTGCTCGGGGTGCCGCCGGGCGCTCTGCTGAGCTCTCCGCGCTACCACCGTGCGCCGGCAAGTGCCAGCGGGCACTCTCGGGATCTCGCCGCGGTACCACCGCGCGCCTCCAGGTGCCGCTGTGCGTCCAGTCGACCCGACGCACGCTCATCCCGCTCCTCGGGGTGCCGCCGGGCGCTCTCCCGAGCTCGTCGCGCTACCACCGTGCTCCTCCAGGTGCCGCTGTGCGTCCGGTCGACCCGACGCACGCTCATCCCGCTCCTCGGGGTGCCGCCGGGCGCTCTCCCGAGCTCGTCGCGCTACCACCGTGCGCCTCCAGGTGCCGCTGTGCGTCCGGTCGACCCGACGCACGCTCATCCCGCTCCTCGGGGTGCCGCCGGACGCTCTCCCGAGCTCTTCGCGCTCCACCCTGCGCATGTGAGTGCCGCTGGGTGCTCTCGGGACCTCGCCGCGGTGCCACCGTGCGCCTCCGAGTGCCGCCAAGCGCTCTCCCGGTATCGACACTCGTTGACCCCGCACGTCGGGGTGCCGCCGAGCGCTCTCCCGATATCACCGCTCCTTCACCACGGTGCTCGGGGTGCCGCCGGGCGCTCTCCCGAGCTTGCCGCACTACCACCGTGCGCCTCCAGGTGCCGCTGTGCGTCCAGTCGACCCGACGCACGCTCATCCCGCTCCTCGGGGTGCCGCCGGACTCTCTCCCGAGCTCTTCTTGCTCCACCCTGCGCATGCGAGTGCCGCTGGGTGCTCTCGGGATCTCGCCGCGATACCACAGCGCGCCTCCGAGTGCCGCCGAGCGCTCTCCCGATATCGCCGCTCCTTCACCTTGCTTGTCTGGGTGCCGCCGGGCGCTTTCCCGAGCTCGCCGCACTACCACCGTGCGCCTCCTGGTGCCGCTGTACGTCCGGTCGACCCGACGCACGCTCATCCCACTTCTCGGGGTGCCACCGGGCGCTCTCCCGAGCTCGTCGCGCTACCACCGTGCGCCTCCAGGTGCCGCTGTGCGTCCGGTCGACCCGACGCACGCTCATCCTGCTCCTCGGGGTGCCGCCGGACGCTCTCCCGAGCTCTTCGCGCTCCACCCTGCGCATGCGAGTGCCGCTGGGTGCTCTCGGGATCTCGCCGCACTACCACCGCGCGCCTCCAGGTGCCGCTGTGCGTCCAGTCGACCCGACGCACGCTCATCCCGCTCCTCGGGGTGCCGCCGGGCGCTCTCCCGAGCTCGCCGCACTACCACCGTGCGCCTCCGAGTGCCGCTGTGCGTCCGGTCGACCCGACGCACGCTCATCCCGCTCCTCGGGGTGCCGCCGGGCGCTCTCCCGAGCTCGCCGCACTACCACCGTGCGCCTCCAGGTGCCGCTGTGCGTCCGGTCGACCCGACGCACGCTCATCCCGCTCCTCGGGGTGCCGCCGGACGCTCTCCCGAGCTCTTCGCGCTCCACCCTGCGCATGCGAGTGCCGCTGGGTGCTCTCGGGATCTCGCCGCGGTGCCACCGTGCGCCTCCGAGTGCCGCCAAGCGCTCTCCCGGTATCGCCACTCGTTGACCCCGCACGTCGGGGTGCCGCCGAGCGCTCTCCCGATATCGCCGCTCTTTCACCACGGTGCTCGGGGTGCCGCCGGGCGCTCTCCTGAGCTCGCAGCGGTACCACCGTGCGCCTCCGAGTGCCGCCAAGCGCTCTCCCGGTATCGACACTCGTTGACCCCGCACGTCGGGGTGCCGCCAGGCGCTCTCCCGATATAGCCGCTCCTTCACCACAGTGCTCGGGGTGCCGCCGGGCGCTCTCCCGAACTTGCCGCACTACCACCGTGCGCCTCCAGGTGCCGCTGTGCGTCCGGTCGACCCGACGCACGCTCATCCCGCTCCTCGGGGTGCTGCCGGGCGCTCTGCTGAGCTCTCCGCGTTTCCACCCTGCGCATGCGAGTGCCGCTGGGTGCTCTCGGGATCTCGCCGCGATACCACAGCGCGCCTCCGAGTGCCGCCGAGCGCTCTCCCGATATCGCCGCTCCTTCACCTTGCTTGTCTGGGTGCCGCCGGGCGCTTTCCCGATCTCGCCGCACTACCACCGTGCGCCTCCTGGTGCCGCTGTACGTCCGGTCGACCCGACGCACGCTCATCCCACTTCTCGGGGTGCCACCGGGCGCTCTCCCGAGCTCGTCGCGCTACCACCGTGCGCCTCCAGGTGCCGCTGTGCGTCCGGTCGACCCGACGCACGCTCATCCCGCTCCTCGGGGTGCCGCCGGACGCTCTCCCGAGCTCTTCGCGCTCCACCCTACGCATGCGAGTGCCGCCGAGCGCTCTCCCGATATCGCCGCTCGTTCACCCTGCTTGTCTGGGTGCCGCCGGGCGCTTTCCCGAGCTCGCCGCACTACCACCGTGCGCCTCCTGGTGCCGCTGTACGTCCGGTCGACCCGACGCACGCTCATCCCGCTCCTCGGGGTGCCACCGACGCGCTCTCCAGAGCTCGTCGCGCTCCACCCTGCGCATGCGAGTGCCGCTGGGTGCTCTCGGGATCTCGCCGCGGTACCACCGTGCGCCTCCGAGTGCCGCCGAGCGCTCTCCCGGTATCGCCACTCGTTGACCCCGCACGTCGGGGTGCCGCCAGGCGCTCTCCCGATATCGCCGCTCCTTCACCACGGTGCTCGGGGTGCCGCCGGGCGCTCTCCTGAGCTCGCAGCGGTACCACCGTGCGCCTCCGAGTGCCGCCGAGCCCTCTCCCGATATCGCCGCTCCTTCACCACAGTGCTCGGGGTGCCGCCAGGTGCTCTGCCGAGCTCGCCGCGTTACCACCGTGCGCCTCCGAGTGCCGCCGAGCGCTCTCCCGGTATCGACACTCGTTGACCCCGCACGTCGGGGTGCCGCCACGCGCTCTCCCGATATCGCCGCTCCTTCACCACAGTGCTCGGGGTGCCGCCGGGCGCTCTCCCGAGCTTGCCGCACTACCACCGTGCGCCTCCAGGTGCCGCTGTGCGTCCGGTCGACCCGACGCACGCTCATCCCGCTCCTCGGGGTGCTGCCGGGCGCTCTGCTGAGCTCTCCGCGCTACCACCGTGCGCCGGCAAGTGCCAGCGGGCACTCTCGGGATCTCGCCGCGGTACCACAGCGCGCCTCCGAGTGCCGCCGAACGCTCTCCCGATATCACCGCTCCTTCACCCTGCTTGTCTGGGTGCCGCCGGGCGCTTTCCCGAGCTCGCCGCACTACCACCGTGCGCCTCCAGGTGCCGCTGTACGTCCGGTCGACCCGACGCACGCTCATCCCACTTCTCGGGGTGCCACCGGGCGCTCTCCCAAGCTCGTCGCGCTACCACCGTGCGCCTCCAGGTGCCGCTGTGCGTCCGGTCGACCCGACGCACGCTCATCCCGCTCCTCGGGGTGCCGCCGGACGCTCTCCCGAGCTCTTCGCGCTCCACCCTGCGCATGCGAGTGCCGCTGGGTGCTCTCGGGATCTCGCCGCGGTACCACCGTACGCCTCTGAGTGCCGCCGAGCGCTCTCCGGTATCGCCACTCGTTGACCCCGCACGTCGGGGTGCCGCCAGGCGCTCTCCCGATATCGCCGCTCCTTCACCACGGTGCTCGGGGTGCCGCCGGGCGCTCTCCTGAGCTCGCAGCGGTACCACCGTGCGCCTCCGAGTGCCGCCGAGCCCTCTCCCGATATCGCCGCTCCTTCACCACGCTGCTCGGGGTGCCGCCAGGTGCTCTGCCGAGCTCGCCGCGTTACCACCGTGCGCCTCCGAGTGCCGCCGAGCGCTCTCCCGGTATCGACACTCGTTGACCCCGCACGTCGGGGTGCCGCCACGCGCTCTCCCGATATCGCCGCTCCTTCACCACAGTGCTCGGGGTGCCGCCGGGCGCTCTCCCGAGCTTGCCGCACTACCACCGTGCGCCTCCAGGTGCCGCTGTGCGTCCGGTCGACCCGACGCACGCTCATCCCGCTCCTCAGGGTGCTGCCGGGCGCTCTGCTGAACTCTCCGCGCTACCACCGTGCGCCGGCAAGTGCCAGCGGGCACTCTCGGGATCTCGCCGCGGTACCACAGCGCGCCTCCGAGTGCCGCCGAACGCTCTCCCGATATCACCGCTCCTTCACCCTGCTTGTCTGGGTGCCGCCGGGCGCTTTCCCGAGCTCGCCGCACTACCACCGTGCGCCTCCAGGTGCCGCTGTACGTCCGGTCGACCCGACGCACGCTCATCCCACTTCTCGGGGTGCCACCGGGCGCTCTCCCAAGCTCGTCGCGCTACCACCGTGCGCCTCCAGGTGCCGCTGTGCGTCCGGTCGACCCGACGCACGCTCATCCCGCTCCTCGGGGTGCCGCCGGACGCTCTCCCGAGCTCTTCGCGCTCCACCCTGCGCATGCGAGTGCCGCTGGGTGCTCTCGGGATCTCGCCGCGGTACCACAGCGCGCCTCTGAGTGCCGCCAAGCGCTCTCCCGATATCGCCGCTCCTTCACCACAGTGCTCCGGGTGCCGCCGGGCGCTCTCCCGAGCTTGCCGCACTACCACCGTGCGCCTCCAGGTGCCGCTGTGCGTCCGGTCGACCCGACGCACGCTCATCCCGCTCCTCGCGGTGCCGCCGGACGCTCTCCCGAGCTCTTCGCGCTCCACCCTGCGCATGCGAGTGCCGCTGGGTGCTCTTGGGATCTCGCCGCGGTACCACCGTGCGCCTCCGAGTGCCGCCGAGCGCTCTCCCGGTATCGCCACTCATTGACCCCGCACGTCGGGGTGCCGCCGAGCGCTCTCCCGATATCGCCGCTCCTTCACCACGGTGCTCGGGATGCCGCCGGGCGCTCTCCTGAGCTCGCAGCGGTACCACCGTGCGCCTCCGAGTGCCGCCGAGCGCTCTCCCGGTATCGCCACTCGTTGACCCCGCACGTCGGGGTGCCGCCAGGCGCTCTCCCGATATCGCCGCTCCTTCACCACGGTGCTCGGGGTGCCGCCGGGCGCTCTCCTGAGCTCGCAGCGGTACCACCGTGCGCCGGCAAGTGCCAGCGGGCACTCTCGGGATCTCGCCGCGGTACCACAGCGCGCCTCCGAGTGCCGCCGAGCGCTCTCCCGATATCGCTGCTCCTTCACCACAGTGCCTGGGGTGCCGCCGGGCGCACTGCCGAGCTCAGAGCGGTACCACCGCGTGCCTCCGAGTGCCGCTCAACGCTCTCCCGATATCGCCGCTCCTTCACCCTGCTTGTCTGGGTGCCGCCGGGCGCTTTCCCGAGCTTGCCGCACTACCACCGTGCGCCTCCAGGTGCCGCTGTGCGTCCGGTCGACCCGACGCACGCTCATCCCGCTCCTCGGGGTGCCGCCGGACGCTCTCCCGAGCTCTTCGCGCTCCACCCTGCGCATGTGAGTGCCGCTGGGTGCTCTCGGGATCTCGCCGCGGTGCCACCGTGCGCCTCCGAGTGCCGCCAAGCGCTCTCCCGGTATCGCCACTCGTTGACCCCGCACGTCGGGGTGCCGCCGAGCGCTCTCCCGATATCGCCGCTCCTTCACCACGGTGCTCGGGGTGCCGCCGGGCGCTCTCCTGAGCTCGCAGCGGTACCACCGTGCGCCTCCGAGTGCCGCCGAGCGCTCTCCCGGTATCGACACTCGTTGACCGCGCACGTCGGGGTGCCGCCACGCGCTCTCCCGATATCGCTGCTCCTTCACCACAGTGCTCGGGGTGCCGCCGGGCGCTTTCCCGAGCTCGCCGCACTACCACCGTGCGCCTCCAGGTGCCGCTGTGCGTCCGGTCGACCCGACGCACGCTCATCCCGCTCCTCGGGGTGCTGCCGGGCGCTCTGCTGAGCTCTCCGCGTTACCACCGTGCGCCGGCAAGTGCCAGCGGGCACTCTCGGGATCTCGCCGCGGTACCACAGCGCGCCTCCGAGTGCCGCCGAGCGCTCTCCCGATATCGCTGCTCCTTCACCACAGTGCCTGGGGTGCCGCCGGGCGCACTGCCGAGCTCACAGCGGTTCCACCGCGTGCCTCCGAGTGCCGCTGAACGCTCTCCCGATATCGCCGCTCCTTCACCCTGCTTGTCTGGGTGCTGCCGGGCGCTTTCCCGAGCTTGCCGCACTACCACCGTGCGCCTCCAGGTGCCGCTGTGCGTCCGGTCGACCCGACGCACGCTCATCCCGCTCCTCGGGGTGCCGCCGGACGCTCTCCCGAGCTCTTCGCGCTCCACCCTGCGCATGCGAGTGCCGCTGGGTGCTCTCGGGATCTCGCCGCGGTACCACCGTACGCCTCTGAGTGCCGCCGAGCGCTCTCCGGTATTGCCACTCGTTGACCCCGCACGTCGGGGTGCCGCCAGGCGCTCTCCCGATATCGCCGCTCCTTCACCACGGTGCTCGGGGTGCCGCCGGGCGCTCTCCTGAGCTCGCAGCGGTACCACCGTGCGCCTCCGAGTGCCGCCGAGCCCTCTCCCGATATCGCCGCTCCTTCACCACGCTGCTCGGGGTGCCGCCAGGTGCTCTGCCGAGCTCGCCGCGTTACCACCGTGCGCCTCCGAGTGCCGCCGAGCGCTCTCCCGGTATCGACACTCGTTGACCCCGCACGTCGGGGTGCCGCCACGCGCTCTCCCGATATCGCCGCTCCTTCACCACAGTGCTCGGGGTGCCGCCGGGCGCTCTCCCGAGCTTGCCGCACTACCACCGTGCGCCTCCAGGTGCCGCTGTGCGTCCGGTCGACCCGACGCACGCTCATCCCGCTCCTCAGGGTGCTGCCGGGCGCTCTGCTGAACTCTCCGCGCTACCACCGTGCGCCGGCAAGTGCCAGCGGGCACTCTCGGGATCTCGCCGCGGTACCACAGCGCGCCTCCGAGTGCCGCCGAACGCTCTCCCGATATCACCGCTCCTTCACCCTGCTTGTCTGGGTGCCGCCGGGCGCTTTCCCGAGCTTGCCGCACTACCACCGTGCGCCTCCAGGTGCCGCTGTACGTCCGGTCGACCCGACGCACGCTCATCCCACTTCTCGGGGTGCCACCGGGCGCTCTCCCAAGCTCGTCGCGCTACCACCGTGCGCCTCCAGGTGCCGCTGTGCGTCCGGTCGACCCGACGCACGCTCATCCCGCTCCTCGCGGTGCCGCCGGACGCTCTCCCGAGCTCTTCGCGCTCCACCCTGCGCATGCGAGTGCCGCTGGGTGCTCTCGGGATCTCGCCGCGGTACCACCGTGCGCCTCCGAGTGCCGCCGAGCGCTCTCCCGGTATCGACACTCATTGACCCCGCACGTCGGGGTGCCGCCAGGCGCTCTCCCGATATCGCCGCTCCTTCACCACGGTGCTCGGGATGCCGCCGGGCGCTCTCCTGAGCTCGCAGCGGTACCACCGTGCGCCTCCGAGTGCCGCCGAGCGCTCTCCCGGTATCGCCACTCGTTGACCCCGCACGTCGGGGTGCCGCCAGGCGCTCTCCCGATATCGCCGCTCCTTCACCACGGTGCTCGGGGTGCCGCCGGGCGCTCTCCTGAGCTCGCAGCGGTACCACCGTGCGCCGGCAAGTGCCAGCGGGCACTCTCGGGATCTCGCCGCGGTACCACAGCGCGCCTCCGAGTGCCGCCGAGCGCTCTCCCGATATCGCTGCTCCTTCACCACAGTGCCTGGGGTGCCGCCGGGCGCACTGCCGAGCTCAGAGCGGTACCACCGCGTGCCTCCGAGTGCCGCTCAACGCTCTCCCGATATCGCCGCTCCTTCACCCTGCTTGTCTGGGTGCCGCCGGGCGCTTTCCCGAGCTTGCCGCACTACCACCGTGCGCCTCCAGGTGCCGCTGTGCGTCCGGTCGACCCGACGCACGCTCATCCCGCTCCTCGGGGTGCCGCCGGACGCTATCCCGAGCTCTTCGCGCTCCACCCTGCGCATGTGAGTGCCGCTGGGTGCTCTCGGGATCTCGCCGCGGTGCCACCGTGCGCCTCCGAGTGCCGCCAAGCGCTCTCCCGGTATCGCCACTCGTTGACCCCGCACGTCGGGGTGCCGCCGAGCGCTCTCCCGATATCGCCGCTCCTTCACCACGGTGCTCGGGGTGCCGCCGGGCGCTCTCCTGAGCTCGCAGCGGTACCACCGTGCGCCTCCGAGTGCCGCCGAGCGCTCTCCCGGTATCGACACTCGTTGACCGCGCACGTCGGGGTGCCGCCACGCGCTCTCCCGATATCGCTGCTCCTTCACCACAGTGCTCGGGGTGCCGCCGGGCGCTTTCCCGAGCTCGCCGCACTACCACCGTGCGCCTCCAGGTGCCGCTGTGCGTCCGGTCGACCCGACGCACGCTCATCCCGCTCCTCGGGGTGCTGCCGGGCGCTCTGCTGAGCTCTCCGCGTTACCACCGTGCGCCGGCAAGTGCCAGCGGGCACTCTCGGGATCTCGCCGCGGTACCACAGCGCGCCTCCGAGTGCCGCCGAACGCTCTCCCGATATCACCGCTCCTTCACCCTGCTTGTCTGGGTGCCGCCGGGCGCTTTCCCGAGCTTGCCGCACTACCACCGTGCGCCTCCAGGTGCCGCTGTACGTCCGGTCGACCCGACGCACGCTCATCCCACTTCTCGGGGTGCCACCGGGCGCTCTCCCAAGCTCGTCGCGCTACCACCGTGCGCCTCCAGGTGCCGCTGTGCGTCCGGTCGACCCGACGCACGCTCATCCCGCTCCTCGGGGTGCCGCCGGACGCTCTCCCGAGCTCTTCGCGCTCCACCCTGCGCATGCGAGTGCCGCTGGGTGCTCTCGGGATCTCGCCGCGGTACCACAGCGCGCCTCTGAGTGCCGCCAAGCGCTCTCCCGATATCGCCGCTCCTTCACCACAGTGCTCCGGGTGCCGCCGGGCGCTCTCCCGAGCTCGTCGCGCTACCACCGTGCGCCTCCAGGTCCCGCTGTGCGTCCGGTCGACCCGAAGCACGCTCATCCCGCTCCTCGGGGTGCCGCCGGACGCTCTCCCGAGCTCTTCGCGCTCCACCCTACGCATGCGAGTGCCGCCGAGCGCTCTCCAGATATCGCCGCTCGTTCACCCTGCTTGTCTGGGTGCCGCCGGGCGCTTTCCCGAGCTCGCCGCACTACCACCGTGCGCCTCCTGGTGCCGCTGTACGTCCGGTCGACCCGACGCACGCTCATCCCGCTCCTCGGGGTGCCACCGACGCGCTCTCCAGAGCTCGTCGCGCTCCACCCTGCGCATGCGAGTGCCGCTGGGTCCTCTCGGGATCTCGCCGCGGTACCACCGTGCGCCTCCGAGTGCCGCCGAGCGCTCTCCCGGTATCGCCACTCGTTGACCCCGCACGTCGGGGTGCCGCCAGGCGCTCTCCCGATATCGCCGCTCCTTCACCACGGTGCTCGGGGTGCCGCCGGGCGCTCTCCTGAGCTCGCAGCGGTACCACCGTGCGCCTCCGAGTGCCGCCGAGCCCTCTCCCGATATCGCCGCTCCTTCACCACGCTGCTCGGGGTGCCGCCAGGTGCTCTGCCGAGCTCGCCGCGTTACCACAGTGCGCCTCCGAGTGCCGCCGAGCGCTCTCCCGGTATCGACACTCGTTGACACCGCACGTCGGGGTGCCGCCACGCGCTCTCCCGATATCGCCGCTCCTTCACCACAGTGCTCGGGGTGCAGCCGGGCGCTCTCCTGAGCTCGCAGCGGTACCACCGTGTGCCTCCGAGTGCCGCCGAGCGCTCTCCCGGTATCGACACTCGTTGACCCCGCACGTCAGGGTGCCGCCACGCGCTCTCCCGATATCGCCGCTCCTTCACCACAGTGCTCGGGGTGCCGCCGGGCGCTCTCCCGAGCTTGCCGCACTACCACCGTGCGCCTCCAGGTGCCGCTGTGCGTCCGGTCGACCCGACGCACGCTCATCCCGCTCCTCGGGGTGCCGCCGGACGCTCTCCCGAGCTCTTCGCGCTCCACCCTGCGCATGCGAGTGCCGCTGGGTGCTCTCGGGATCTCGCCGCACTACCACCGCGCGCCTCCAGGTGCCGCTGTGCGTCCAGTCGACCCGACGCACGCTCATCCCGCTCCTCGGGGTGCCGCCGGGCGCTCTCCCGAGCTCGCCGCACTACCACCGTGCGCCTCCGAGTGCCGCTGTGCGTCCGGTCGACCCGACGCACGCTCATCCCGCTCCTCGGGGTGCTGCCGGGCGCTCTCCCGAGCTCGCCGCACTACCACCGTGCGCCTCCAGGTGCCGCTGTGCGTCCGGTCGACCCGACGCACGCTCATCCCGCTCCTCGGGGTGCCGCCGGACGCTCTCCCGAGCTCTTCGCGCTCCACCCTGCGCATGTGAGTGCCGCTGGGTGCTCTCGGGATCTCGCCGCGGTGCCACCGTGCGCCTCCGAGTGCCGCCAAGCGCTCTCCCGGTATCGCCACTCGTTGACCCCGCACGTCGGGGTGCCGCCGAGCGCTCTCCCGATATCGCCGCTCCTTCACCACGGTGCTCGGGGTGCCGCCGGGCGCTCTCCTGAGCTCGCAGCGGTACCACCGTGCGCCTCCGAGTGCCGCCGAGCGCTCTCCCGGTATCGACACTCGTTGACACCGCACGTCGGGGTGCCGCCACGCGCTCTCCCGATATCGCCGCTCCTTCACCACAGTGCTCGGGGTGCCGCCGGGCGCTCTCCCGAGCTTGCCGCACTACCACCGTGCGCCTCCAGGTGCCGCTGTGCGTCCGGTCGACCCGACGCACGCTCATCCCGCTCCTCGGGGTGCTGCCGGACGCTCTGCTGAGCTCTCCGCGCTACCACCGTGCGCCGGCAAGTGCCAGCGGGCACTCTCGGGATCTCGCCGCGGTACCACCGTGCGCCTCCGAGTGCCGCCGAGCGCTCTCCCGGTATCGCCACTCATTGACCCCGCACGTCGGGGTGCCGCCAGGTGCTCTCCCGATATCGCCGCTCCTTCACCACGGTGCTCGGGATGCCGCCGGGCGCTCTCCTGAGCTCGCAGCGGTACCACCGTGCGCCTCCGAGTGCCGCCGAGCGCTCTCCCGGTATCGACACTCGTTGACCCCGCACGTCGGGGTGCCGCCAGGCGCTCTCCCGATATCGCCGCTCCTTCACCACGGTGCTCGGGGTGCCGCCGGGCGCTCTCCTGAGCTCGCAGCGGTACCACCGTGCGCCGGCAAGTGCCAGCGGGCACTCTCGGGATCTCGCCGCGGTACCACCGCGCGCCTCCAGGTGCCGCTGTGCGTCCAGTCGACCCGACGCACGCTCATCCCGCTCCTCGGGGTGCCGCCGGGCGTTCTCCCGAGCTCGTCGCGCTACCACCGTGCGCCTCCAGGTGCCGCTGTGCGTCCGGTCGACCCGACGCACGCTCATCCCGCTCCTCGGGGTGCCGCCGGACGCTCTCCCGAGCTCTTCGCGCTCCACCCTGCGCATGTGAGTGCCGCTGGGTGCTCTCGGGACCTCGCCGCGGTGCCACCGTGCGCCTCCGAGTGCCGCCAAGCGCTCTCCCGGTATCGACACTCGTTGACCCCGCACGTCGGGGTGCCGCCGAGCGCTCTCCCGATATCACCGCTCCTTCATCACGGTGCTCGGGGTGCCGCCGGGCGCTCTCCCGAGCTTGCCGCACTACCACCGTGCGCCTCCAGGTGCCGCTGTGCGTCCAGTCGACCCGACGCACGCTCATCCCGCTCCTCGGGGTGCCGCCGGACGCTCTCCCGAGCTCTTCGCGCTCCACCCTGCGCATGCGAGTGCCGCTGGGTGCTCTCGGGATCTCGCCGCGATACCACAGCGCGCCTCCGAGTGCCGCCGAGCGCTCTCCCGATATCGCCGCTCCTTCACCTTGCTTGTCTGGGTGCCGCCGGGCGCTTTCCCGAGCTCGCCGCACTACCACCGTGCGCCTCCTGGTGCCGCTGTACGTCCGGTCGACCCGACGCACGCTCATCCCACTTCTCGGGGTGCCACCGGGCGCTCTCCCGAGCTCGTCGCGCTACCACCGTGCGCCTCCAGGTGCCGCTGTGCGTCCGGTCGACCCGACGCACGCTCATCCCGCTCCTCGGGGTGCCGCCGGACGCTCTCCCGAACTCTTCGCGCTCCACCCTGCGCATGCGAGTGCCGCTGGGTGCTCTCGGGATCTCGCCGCACTACCACCGCGCGCCTCCAGGTGCCGCTGTGCGTCCAGTCGACCCGACGCACGCTCATCCCGCTCCTCGGGGTGCCGCCGGGCGCTCTCCCGAGCTCGCCGCACTACCACCGTGCGCCTCCGAGTGCCGCTGTGCGTCCGGTCGACCCGACGCACGCTCATCCCGCTCCTCGGGGTGCTGCCGGGCGCTCTCCCGAGCTCGCCGCACTACCACCGTGCGCCTCCAGGTGCCGCTGTGCGTCCGGTCGACCCGACGCACGCTCATCCCGCTCCTCGGGGTGCCGCCGGACGCTCTCCCGAGCTCTTCGCGCTCCACCCTGCGCATGTGAGTGCCGCTGGGTGCTCTCGGGATCTCGCCGCGGTGCCACCGTGCGCCTCCGAGTGCCGCCAAGCGCTCTCCCGGTATCGCCACTCGTTGACCCCGCACGTCGGGGTGCCGCCGAGCGCTCTCCCGATATCGCCGCTCCTTCACCACGGTGCTCGGGGTGCCGCCGGGCGCTCTCCTGAGCTCGCAGCGGTACCACCGTGCGCCTCCGAGTGCCGCCGAGCGCTCTCCCGGTATCGACACTCGTTGACACCGCACGTCGGGGTGCCGCCACGCGCTCTCCCGATATCGCCGCTCCTTCACCACAGTGCTCGGGGTGCCGCCGGGCGCTCTCCCGAGCTTGCCGCACTACCACCGTGCGCCTCCAGGTGCCGCTGTGCGTCCGGTCGACCCGACGCACGCTCATCCCGCTCCTCGGGGTGCTGCCGGACGCTCTGCTGAGCTCTCCGCGCTACCACCGTGCGCCGGCAAGTGCCAGCGGGCACTCTCGGGATCTCGCCGCGGTACCACCGTGCGCCTCCGAGTGCCGCCGAGCGCTCTCCCGGTATCGCCACTCGTTGACCCCGCACGTCGGGGTGCCGCCAGGCGCTCTCCCGATATCGCCGCTCCTTCACCACGGTGCTCGGGGTGCCGCCGGGCGCTCTGCTGAGCTCTCCGCGCTACCACCGTGCGCCGGCAAGTGCCAGCGGGCACTCTCGGGATCTCGCCGCGGTACCACCGCGCGCCTCCAGGTGCCGCTGTGCGTCCAGTCGACCCGACGCACGCTCATCCCGCTCCTCGGGGTGCCGCCGGGCGCTCTCCCGAGCTCGTCGCGCTACCACCGTGCTCCTCCAGGTGCCGCTGTGCGTCCGGTCGACCCGACGCACGCTCATCCCGCTCCTCGGGGTGCCGCCGGGCGCTCTCCCGAGCTCGTCGCGCTACCACCGTGCGCCTCCAGGTGCCGCTGTGCGTCCGGTCGACCCGACGCACGCTCATCCCGCTCCTCGGGGTGCCGCCGGACGCTCTCCCGAGCTCTTCGCGCTCCACCCTGCGCATGTGAGTGCCGCTGGGTGCTCTCGGGATCTAGCCGCGGTGCCACCGTGCGCCTCCGAGTGCCGCCAAGCGCTCTCCCGGTATCGACACTCGTTGACCCCGCACGTCAGGTGCCGCCGAGCGCTCTCCCGATATCACCGCTCCTTCACCACGGTGCTCGGGGTGCCGCCGGGCGCTCTCCCGAGCTTGCCGCACTACCACCGTGCGCCTCCAGGTGCCGCTGTGCGTCCAGTCGACCCGACGCACGCTCATCCCGCTCCTCGGGGTGCCGCCGGACGCTCTCCCGAGCTCTTCGCGCTCCACCCTGCGCATGCGAGTGCCGCTGGGTGCTCTCGGGATCTCGCCGCGATACCACAGCGCGCCTCCGAGTGCCGCCGAGCGCTCTCCCGATATCGCCGCTCCTTCACCTTGCTTGTCTGGGTGCCGCCGGGCGCTTTCCCGAGCTCGCCGCACTACCACCGTGCGCCTCCTGGTGCCGCTGTACGTCCGGTCGACCCGACGCACGCTCATCCCACTTCTCGGGGTGCCACCGGGCGCTCTCCCGAGCTCTTCGCGCTACCACCGTGCGCCTCCAGGTGCCGCTGTGCGTCCGGTCGACCCGACGCACGCTCATCCCGCTCCTCGGGGTGCCGCCGGACGCTCTCCCGAGCTCTTCGCGCTCCACCCTGCGCATGCGAGTGCCGCTGGGTGCTCTCGGGATCTCGCCGCACTACCACCGCGCGCCTCCAGGTGCCGCTGTGCGTCCAGTCGACCCGACGCACGCTCATCCCGCTCCTCGGGGTGCCGCCGGGCGCTCTCCCGAGCTCGCCGCACTACCACCGTGCGCCTCCGAGTGCCGCTGTGCGTCCGGTCGACCCGACGCACGCTCATCCCGCTCCTCGGGGTGCCGCCGGGCGCTCTCCCGAGCTCGCCGCACTACCACCGTGCGCCTCCAGGTGCCGCTGTGCGTCCGGTCGACCCGACGCACGCTCATCCCGCTCCTCGGGGTGCCGCCGGACGCTCTCCCGAGCTCTTCGCGCTCCACCCTGCGCATGTGAGTGCCGCTGGGTGCTCTCGGGATCTCGCCGCGGTGCCACCGTGCGCCTCCGAGTGCCGCCAAGCGCTCTCCCGGTATCGACACTCGTTGACCCCGCACGTCGGGGTGCCGCCAGGCGCTCTCCCGATATAGCCGCTCCTTCACCACAGTGCTCGGGGTGCCGCCGGGCGCTCTCCCGAACTTGCCGCACTACCACCGTGCGCCTCCAGGTGCCGCTGTGCGTCCGGTCGACCCGACGCACGCTCATCCCGCTCCTCGGGGTGCTGCCGGGCGCTCTGCTGAGCTCTCCGCGTTTCCACCCTGCGCATGCGAGTGCCGCTGGGTGCTCTCGGGATCTCGCCGCGATACCACAGCGCGCCTCCGAGTGCCGCCGAGCGCTCTCCCGATATCGCCGCTCCTTCACCTTGCTTGTCTGGGTGCCGCCGGGCGCTTTCCCGATCTCGCCGCACTACCACCGTGCGCCTCCTGGTGCCGCTGTACGTCCGGTCGACCCGACGCACGCTCATCCCACTTCTCGGGGTGCCACCGGGCGCTCTCCCGAGCTCGTCGCGCTACCACCGTGCGCCTCCAGGTGCCGCTGTGCGTCCGGTCGACCCGACGCACGCTCATCCCGCTCCTCGGGGTGCCGCCGGACGCTCTCCCGAGCTCTTCGCGCTCCACCCTACGCATGCGAGTGCCGCCGAGCGCTCTCCCGATATCGCCGCTCGTTCACCCTGCTTGTCTGGGTGCCGCCGGGCGCTTTCCCGAGCTCGCCGCACTACCACCGTGCGCCTCCTGGTGCCGCTGTACGTCCGGTCGACCCGACGCACGCTCATCCCGCTCCTCGGGGTGCCACCGACGCGCTCTCCAGAGCTCGTCGCGCTCCACCCTGCGCATGCGAGTGCCGCTGGGTGCTCTCGGGATCTCGCCGCGGTACCACCGTGCGCCTCCGAGTGCCGCCGAGCGCTCTCCCGGTATCGCCACTCGTTGACCCCGCACGTCGGGGTGCCGCCAGGCGCTCTCCCGATATCGCCGCTCCTTCACCACGGTGCTCGGGGTGCCGCCGGGCGCTCTCCTGAGCTCGCAGCGGTACCACCGTGCGCCTCCGAGTGCCGCCGAGCCCTCTCCCGATATCGCCGCTCCTTCACCACAGTGCTCGGGGTGCCGCCAGGTGCTCTGCCGAGCTCGCCGCGTTACCACCGTGCGCCTCCGAGTGCCGCCGAGCGCTCTCCCGGTATCGACACTCGTTGACCCCGCACGTCGGGGTGCCGCCACGCGCTCTCCCGATATCGCCGCTCCTTCACCACAGTGCTCGGGGTGCCGCCGGGCGCTCTCCCGAGCTTGCCGCACTACCACCGTGCGCCTCCAGGTGCCGCTGTGCGTCCGGTCGACCCGACGCACGCTCATCCCGCTCCTCGGGGTGCTGCCGGGCGCTCTGCTGAGCTCTCCGCGCTACCACCGTGCGCCGGCAAGTGCCAGCGGGCACTCTCGGGATCTCGCCGCGGTACCACAGCGCGCCTCCGAGTGCCGCCGAACGCTCTCCCGATATCGCCGCTCCTTCACCCTGCTTGTCTGGGTGCCGCCGGGCGCTTTCCCGAGCTTGCCGCACTACCACCGTGCGCCTCCAGGTGCCGCTGTGCGTCCGGTCGACCCGACGCACGCTCATCCCGCTCCTCGGGGTGCCGCCGGACGCTCTCCCGAGCTCTTCGCGCTCCACCCTGCGCATGCGAGTGCCGCTGGGTGCTCTCGGGATCTCGCCGCACTACCACCGTGCGCCTCCAGGTGCCGCTGTGCGTCCAGTCGACCCGACGCACGCTCATCCCGCTCCTCGGGGTGCCGCCGGGCGCTCTCCCGAGCTCGCCGCACTACCACCGTGCGCCTCCGAGTGCCGCTGTGCGTCCGGTCGACCCGACGCACGCTCATCCCGCTCCTCGGGGTGCTGCCGGGCGCTCTCCCGAGCTCGCCGCACTACCACCGTGCGCCTCCAGGTGCCGCTGTGCGTCCGGTCGACCCGACGCACGCTCATCCCGCTCCTCGGGGTGCCGCCGGACGCTCTCCCGAGCTCTTCGCGCTCCACCCTGCGCATGTGAGTGCCGCTGGGTGCTCTCGGGATCTCGCCGCGGTGCCACCGTGCGCCTCCGAGTGCCGCCAAGCGCTCTCCCGGTATCGCCACTCGTTGACCCCGCACGTCGGGGTGCCGCCGAGCGCTCTCCCGATATCGCCGCTCCTTCACCACGGTGCTCGGGGTGCCGCCGGGCGCTCTCCTGAGCTCGCAGCGGTACCACCGTGCGCCTCCGAGTGCCGCCGAGCGCTCTCCCGGTATCGACACTCGTTGACACCGCACGTCGGGGTGCCGCCACGCGCTCTCCCGATATCGCCGCTCCTTCACCACAGTGCTCGGGGTGCCGCCGGGCGCTCTCCCGAGCTTGCCGCACTACCACCGTGCGCCTCCAGGTGCCGCTGTGCGTCCGGTCGACCCGACGCACGCTCATCCCGCTCCTCGGGGTGCTGCCGGACGCTCTGCTGAGCTCTCCGCGCTACCACCGTGCGCCGGCAAGTGCCAGCGGGCACTCTCGGGATCTCGCCGCGGTACCACCGTGCGCCTCCGAGTGCCGCCGAGCGCTCTCCCGGTATCGCCACTCATTGACCCCGCACGTCGGGGTGCCGCCAGGTGCTCTCCCGATATCGCCGCTCCTTCACCACGGTGCTCGGGATGCCGCCGGGCGCTCTCCTGAGCTCGCAGCGGTACCACCGTGCGCCTCCGAGTGCCGCCGAGCGCTCTCCCGGTATCGCCACTCGTTGACCCCGCACGTCGGGGTGCCGCCAGGCGCTCTCCCGATATCGCCGCTCCTTCACCACGGTGCTCGGGGTGCCGCCGGGCGCTCTGCTGAGCTCTCCGCGCTACCACCGTGCGCCGGCAAGTGCCAGCGGGCACTCTCGGGATCTCGCCGCGGTACCACCGTGCTCCTCCAGGTGCCGCTGTGCGTCCGGTCGACCCGACGCACGCTCATCCCGCTCCTCGGGGTGCCGCCGGGCGCTCTCCCGAGCTCGTCGCGCTACCACCGTGCTCCTCCAGGTGCCGCTGTGCGTCCGGTCGACCCGACGCACGCTCATCCCGCTCCTCGGGGTGCCGCCGGGCGCTCTCCCGAGCTCGTCGCGCTACCACCGTGCGCCTCCAGGTGCCGCTGTGCGTCCGGTCGACCCGACGCACGCTCATCCCGCTCCTCGGGGTGCCGCCGGACGCTCTCCCGAGCTCTTCGCGCTCCACCCTGCGCATGTGAGTGCCGCTGGGTGCTCTCGGGATCTAGCCGCGGTGCCACCGTGCGCCTCCGAGTGCCGCCAAGCGCTCTCCCGGTATCGACACTCGTTGACCCCGCACGTCGGGGTGCCGCCGAGCGCTCTCCCGATATCACCGCTCCTTCACCACGGTGCTCGGGGTGCCGCCGGGCGCTCTCCCGAGCTTGCCGCACTACCACCGTGCGCCTCCAGGTGCCGCTGTGCGTCCAGTCGACCCGACGCACGCTCATCCCGCTCCTCGGGGTGCCGCCGGACGCTCTCCCGAGCTCTTCGCGCTCCACCCTGCGCATGCGAGTGCCGCTGGGTGCTCTCGGGATCTCGCCGCGATACCACAGCGCGCCTCCGAGTGCCGCCGAGCGCTCTCCCGATATCGCCGCTCCTTCACCTTGCTTGTCTGGGTGCCGCCGGGCGCTTTCCCGAGCTCGCCGCACTACCACCGTGCGCCTCCTGGTGCCGCTGTACGTCCGGTCGACCCGACGCACGCTCATCCCACTTCTCGGGGTGCCACCGGGCGCTCTCCCGAGCTCTTCGCGCTACCACCGTGCGCCTCCAGGTGCCGCTGTGCGTCCGGTCGACCCGACGCACGCTCATCCCGCTCCTCGGGGTGCCGCCGGACGCTCTCCCGAGCTCTTCGCGCTCCACCCTGCGCATGCGAGTGCCGCTGGGTGCTCTCGGGATCTCGCCGCACTACCACCGCGCGCCTCCAGGTGCCGCTGTGCGTCCAGTCGACCCGACGCACGCTCATCCCGCTCCTCGGGGTGCCGCCGGGCGCTCTCCCGAGCTCGCCGCACTACCACCGTGCGCCTCCGAGTGCCGCTGTGCGTCCGGTCGACCCGACGCACGCTCATCCCGCTCCTCGGGGTGCCGCCGGGCGCTCTCCCGAGCTCGCCGCACTACCACCGTGCGCCTCCAGGTGCCGCTGTGCGTCCGGTCGACCCGACGCACGCTCATCCCGCTCCTCGGGGTGCCGCCGGACGCTCTCCCGAGCTCTTCGCGCTCCACCCTGCGCATGTGAGTGCCGCTGGGTGCTCTCGGGATCTCGCCGCGGTGCCACCGTGCGCCTCCGAGTGCCGCCAAGCGCTCTCCCGGTATCGACACTCGTTGACCCCGCACGTCGGGGTGCCGCCAGGCGCTCTCCCGATATCGCCGCTCCTTCACCACAGTGCTCGGGGTGCCGCCGGGCGCTCTCCCGAACTTGCCGCACTACCACCGTGCGCCTCCAGGTGCCGCTGTGCGTCCGGTCGACCCGACGCACGCTCATCCCGCTCCTCGGGGTGCTGCCGGGCGCTCTGCTGAGCTCTCCGCGTTTCCACCCTGCGCATGCGAGTGCCGCTGGGTGCTCTCGGGATCTCGCCGCGATACCACAGCGCGCCTCCGAGTGCCGCCGAGCGCTCTCCCGATATCGCCGCTCCTTCACCTTGCTTGTCTGGGTGCCGCCGGGCGCTTTCCCGATCTCGCCGCACTACCACCGTGCGCCTCCTGGTGCCGCTGTACGTCCGGTCGACCCGACGCACGCTCATCCCACTTCTCGGGGTGCCACCGGGCGCTCTCCCGAGCTCGTCGCGCTACCACCGTGCGCCTCCAGGTGCCGCTGTGCGTCCGGTCGACCCGACGCACGCTCATCCCGCTCCTCGGGGTGCCGCCGGACGCTCTCCCGAGCTCTTCGCGCTCCACCCTACGCATGCGAGTGCCGCCGAGCGCTCTCCCGATATCGCCGCTCGTTCACCCTGCTTGTCTGGGTGCCGCCGGGCGCTTTCCCGAGCTCGCCGCACTACCACCGTGCGCCTCCTGGTGCCGCTGTACGTCCGGTCGACCCGACGCACGCTCATCCCGCTCCTCGGGGTGCCACCGACGCGCTCTCCAGAGCTCGTCGCGCTCCACCCTGCGCATGCGAGTGCCGCTGGGTGCTCTCGGGATCTCGCCGCGGTACCACCGTGCGCCTCCGAGTGCCGCCGAGCGCTCTCCCGGTATCGCCACTCGTTGACCCCGCACGTCGGGGTGCCGCCAGGCGCTCTCCCGATATCGCCGCTCCTTCACCACGGTGCTCGGGGTGCCGCCGGGCGCTCTCCTGAGCTCGCAGCGGTACCACCGTGCGCCTCCGAGTGCCGCCGAGCCCTCTCCCGATATCGCCGCTCCTTCACCACAGTGCTCGGGGTGCCGCCAGGTGCTCTGCCGAGCTCGCCGCGTTACCACCGTGCGCCTCCGAGTGCCGCCGAGCGCTCTCCCGGTATCGACACTCGTTGACCCCGCACGTCGGGGTGCCGCCACGCGCTCTCCCGATATCGCCGCTCCTTCACCACAGTGCTCGGGGTGCCGCCGGGCGCTCTCCCGAGCTTGCCGCACTACCACCGTGCGCCTCCAGGTGCCGCTGTGCGTCCGGTCGACCCGACGCACGCTCATCCCGCTCCTCGGGGTGCTGCCGGGCGCTCTGCTGAGCTCTCCGCGCTACCACCGTGCGCCGGCAAGTGCCAGCGGGCACTCTCGGGATCTCGCCGCGGTACCACAGCGCGCCTCCGAGTGCCGCCGAACGCTCTCCCGATATCGCCGCTCCTTCACCCTGCTTGTCTGGGTGCCGCCGGGCGCTTTCCCGAGCTTGCCGCACTACCACCGTGCGCCTCCAGGTGCCGCTGTGCGTCCGGTCGACCCGACGCACGCTCATCCCGCTCCTCGGGGTGCCGCCGGACGCTCTCCCGAGCTCTTCGCGCTCCACCCTGCGCATGCGAGTGCCGCTGGGTGCTCTCGGGATCTCGCCGCACTACCACCGTGCGCCTCCAGGTGCCGCTGTGCGTCCAGTCGACCCGACGCACGCTCATCCCGCTCCTCGGGGTGCCGCCGGGCGCTCTCCCGAGCTCGCCGCACTACCACCGTGCGCCTCCGAGTGCCGCTGTGCGTCCGGTCGACCCGACGCACGCTCATCCCGCTCCTCGGGGTGCTGCCGGGCGCTCTCCCGAGCTCGCCGCACTACCACCGTGCGCCTCCAGGTGCCGCTGTGCGTCCGGTCGACCCGACGCACGCTCATCCCGCTCCTCGGGGTGCCGCCGGACGCTCTCCCGAGCTCTTCGCGCTCCACCCTGCGCATGTGAGTGCCGCTGGGTGCTCTCGGGATCTCGCCGCGGTGCCACCGTGCGCCTCCGAGTGCCGCCAAGCGCTCTCCCGGTATCGCCACTCGTTGACCCCGCACGTCGGGGTGCCGCCGAGCGCTCTCCCGATATCGCCGCTCCTTCACCACGGTGCTCGGGGTGCCGCCGGGCGCTCTCCTGAGCTCGCAGCGGTACCACCGTGCGCCTCCGAGTGCCGCCGAGCGCTCTCCCGGTATCGACACTCGTTGACACCGCACGTCGGGGTGCCGCCACGCGCTCTCCCGATATCGCCGCTCCTTCACCACAGTGCTCGGGGTGCCGCCGGGCGCTCTCCCGAGCTTGCCGCACTACCACCGTGCGCCTCCAGGTGCCGCTGTGCGTCCGGTCGACCCGACGCACGCTCATCCCGCTCCTCGGGGTGCTGCCGGACGCTCTGCTGAGCTCTCCGCGCTACCACCGTGCGCCGGCAAGTGCCAGCGGGCACTCTCGGGATCTCGCCGCGGTACCACCGTGCGCCTCCGAGTGCCGCCGAGCGCTCTCCCGGTATCGCCACTCATTGACCCCGCACGTCGGGGTGCCGCCAGGTGCTCTCCCGATATCGCCGCTCCTTCACCACGGTGCTCGGGATGCCGCCGGGCGCTCTCCTGAGCTCGCAGCGGTACCACCGTGCGCCTCCGAGTGCCGCCGAGCGCTCTCCCGGTATCGCCACTCGTTGACCCCGCACGTCGGGGTGCCGCCAGGCGCTCTCCCGATATCGCCGCTCCTTCACCACGGTGCTCGGGGTGCCGCCGGGCGCTCTGCTGAGCTCTCCGCGCTACCACCGTGCGCCGGCAAGTGCCAGCGGGCACTCTCGGGATCTCGCCGCGGTACCACCGTGCTCCTCCAGGTGCCGCTGTGCGTCCGGTCGACCCGACGCACGCTCATCCCGCTCCTCGGGGTGCCGCCGGGCGCTCTCCCGAGCTCGTCGCGCTACCACCGTGCGCCTCCAGGTGCCGCTGTGCGTCCGGTCGACCCGACGCACGCTCATCCCGCTCCTCGGGGTGCCGCCGGACGCTCTCCCGAGCTCTTCGCGCTCCACCCTGCGCATGTGAGTGCCGCTGGGTGCTCTCGGGATCTCGCCGCGGTGCCACCGTGCGCCTCCGAGTGCCGCCAAGCGCTCTCCCGGTATCGACACTCGTTGACCCCGCACGTCGGGGTGCCGCCGAGCGCTCTCCCGATATCACCGCTCCTTCACCACGGTGCTCGGGGTGCCGCCGGGCGCTCTCCCGAGCTTGCCGCACTACCACCGTGCGCCTCCAGGTGCCGCTGTGCGTCCGGTCGACCCGACGCACGCTCATCCCGCTCCTCGGGGTGCCGCCGGACGCTCTCCCGAGCTCTTCGCGCTCCACCCTGCGCATGCGAGTGCCGCTGGGTGCTCTCGGGATCTCGCCGCGATACCACAGCGCGCCTCCGAGTGCCGCCGAGCGCTCTCCCGATATCGCCGCTCCTTCACCTTGCTTGTCTGGGTGCCGCCGGGCGCTTTCCCGAGCTCGCCGCACTACCACCGTGCGCCTCCTGGTGCCGCTGTACGTCCGGTCGACCCGACGCACGCTCATCCCGCTCCTCGGGGTGCCACCGACGCGCTCTCCAGAGCTCGTCGCGCTCCACCCTGCGCATGCGAGTGCCGCTGGGTGCTCTCGGGATCTCGCCGCGGTACCACCGTGCGCCTCCGAGTGCCGCCGAGCGCTCTCCCGGTATCGCCACTCGTTGACCCCGCACGTCGGGGTGCCGCCAGGCGCTCTCCCGATATCGCCGCTCCTTCACCACGGTGCTCGGGGTGCCGCCGGGCGCTCTCCTGAGCTCGCAGCGGTACCACCGTGCGCCTCCGAGTGCCGCCGAGCCCTCTCCCGATATCGCCGCTCCTTCACCACAGTGCTCGGGGTGCCGCCAGGTGCTCTGCCGAGCTCGCCGCGTTACCACCGTGCGCCTCCGAGTGCCGCCGAGCGCTCTCCCGGTATCGACACTCGTTGACCCCGCACGTCGGGGTGCCGCCACGCGCTCTCCCGATATCGCCGCTCCTTCACCACAGTGCTCGGGGTGCCGCCGGGCGCTCTCCCGAGCTTGCCGCACTACCACCGTGCGCCTCCAGGTGCCGCTGTGCGTCCGGTCGACCCGACGCACGCTCATCCCGCTCCTCGGGGTGCTGCCGGGCGCTCTGCTGAGCTCTCCGCGCTACCACCGTGCGCCGGCAAGTGCCAGCGGGCACTCTCGGGATCTCGCCGCGGTACCACAGCGCGCCTCCGAGTGCCGCCGAACGCTCTCCCGATATCGCCGCTCCTTCACCCTGCTTGTCTGGGTGCCGCCGGGCGCTTTCCCGAGCTTGCCGCACTACCACCGTGCGCCTCCAGGTGCCGCTGTGCGTCCGGTCGACCCGACGCACGCTCATCCCGCTCCTCGGGGTGCCGCCGGACGCTCTCCCGAGCTCTTCGCGCTCCACCCTGCGCATGCGAGTGCCGCTGGGTGCTCTCGGGATCTCGCCGCGGTACCACCGTGCGCCTCTGAGTGCCGCCGAGCGCTCTCCCGATATCGCCGCTCCTTCACCACAGTGCTCGGGGTGCAGCCGGGCGCTCTCCTGAGCTCGCAGCGGTACCACCGTGTGCCTCCGAGTGCCGCCGAGCGCTCTCCCGGTATCGACACTCGTTGACCCCGCACGTCAGGGTGCCGCCACGCGCTCTCCCGATATCGCCGCTCCTTCACCACAGTGCTCGGGGTGCCGCCGGGCGCTCTCCCGAGCTTGCCGCACTACCACCGTGCGCCTCCAGGTGCCGCTGTGCGTCCGGTCGACCCGACGCACGCTCATCCCGCTCCTCGGGGTGCTGCCGAGCGCTCTGCTGAGCTCTCCGCGCTACCACCGTGCGCCGGCAAGTGCCAGCGGGCACTCTCGGGATCTCGCCGCGGTACCACCGTGCGCCTCCGAGTGCCGCCGAGCGCTCTCCCGGTATCGCCACTCATTGACCCCGCACGTCGGGGTGCCGCCAGGTGCTCTCCCGATATCGCCGCTCCTTCACCACGGTGCTCGGGATGCCGCCGGGCGCTCTCCTGAGCTCGCAGCGGTACCACCGTGCGCCTCCGAGTGCCGCCGAGCGCTCTCCCGGTATCGCCACTCGTTGACCCCGCACGTCGGGGTGCCGCCAGGCGCTCTCCCGATATCGCCGCTCCTTCACCACGGTGCTCGGGGTGCCGCCGGGCGCTCTCCTGAGCTCGCAGCGGTACCACCGTGCGCCGGCAAGTGCCAGCGGGCACTCTCGGGATCTCGCCGCGGTACCACCGCGCGCCTCCAGGTGCCGCTGTGCGTCCAGTCGACCCGACGCACGCTCATCCCGCTCCTCGGGGTGCCGCCGGGCGCTCTCCCGAGCTCGTCGCGCTACCACCGTGCGCCTCCAGGTGCCGCTGTGCGTCCGGTCGACCCGACGCACGCTCATCCCGCTCCTCGGGGTGCCGCCGGACGCTCTCCCGAGCTCTTCGCGCTCCACCCTGCGCATGTGAGTGCCGCTGGGTGCTCTCGGGATCTCGCCGCGGTGCCACCGTGCGCCTCCGAGTGCCGCCAAGCGCTCTCCCGGTATCGACACTCGTTGACCCCGCACGTCGGGGTGCCGCCGAGCGCTCTCCCGATATCACCGCTCCTTCACCACGGTGCTCGGGGTGCCGCCGGGCGCTCTCCCGAGCTTGCCGCACTACCACCGTGCGCCTCCAGGTGCCGCTGTGCGTCCAGTCGACCCGACGCACGCTCATCCCGCTCCTCGGGGTGCCGCCGGACGCTCTCCCGAGCTCTTCGCGCTCCACCCTGCGCATGCGAGTGCCGCTGGGTGCTCTCGGGATCTCGCCGCGATACCACAGCGCGCCTCCGAGTGCCGCCGAGCGCTCTCCCGATATCGCCGCTCCTTCACCTTGCTTGTCTGGGTGCCGCCGGGCGCTTTCCCGAGCTCGCCGCACTACCACCGTGCGCCTCCTGGTGCCGCTGTACGTCCGGTCGACCCGACGCACGCTCATCCCACTTCTCGGGGTGCCACCGGGCGCTCTCCCGAGCTCGTCGCGCTACCACCGTGCGCCTCCAGGTGCCGCTGTGCGTCCGGTCGACCCGACGCACGCTCATCCCGCTCCTCGGGGTGCCGCCGGACGCTCTCCCGAGCTCTTCGCGCTCCACCCTACGCATGCGAGTGCCGCCGAGCGCTCTCCCGATATCGCCGCTCGTTCACCCTGCTTGTCTGGGTGCCGCCGGGCGCTTTCCCGAGCTCGCCGCACTACCACCGTGCGCCTCCTGGTGCCGCTGTACGTCCGGTCGACCCGAC
Source organism: Numenius arquata (assembly GCF_964106895.1). Taxonomy (NCBI): domain Eukaryota; kingdom Metazoa; phylum Chordata; class Aves; order Charadriiformes; family Scolopacidae; genus Numenius; species Numenius arquata. The sequence continues at coordinate 52,696 of NW_027414284.1, read as the reverse complement.
GCACGCTCATCCCGCTCCTCGGGGTGCCACCGACGCGCTCTCCAGAGCTCGTCGCGCTCCACCCTGCGCATGCGAGTGCCGCTGGGTGCTCTCGGGATCTCGCCGCGGTACCACCGTGCGCCTCCGAGTGCCGCCGAGCGCTCTCCCGGTATCGCCACTCGTTGACCCCGCACGTCGGGGTGCCGCCAGGCGCTCTCCCGATATCGCCGCTCCTTCACCACGGTGCTCGGGGTGCCGCCGGGCGCTCTCCTGAGCTCGCAGCGGTACCACCGTGCGCCTCCGAGTGCCGCCGAGCCCTCTCCCGATATCGCCGCTCCTTCACCACGCTGCTCGGGGTGCCGCCAGGTGCTCTGCCGAGCTCGCCGCGTTACCACCGTGCGCCTCCGAGTGCCGCCGAGCGCTCTCCCGGTATCGACACTCGTTGACACCGCACGTCGGGGTGCCGCCAAGCGCTCTCCCGATATCGCCGCTCCTTCACCACAGTGCTCGGGGTGCCGCCGGGCGCTCTCCCGAGCTTGCCGCACTACCACCGTGCGCCTCCAGGTGCCGCTGTGCGTCCGGTCGACCCGACGCACGCTCATCCCGCTCCTCGGGGTGCTGCCGGGCGCTCTGCTGAGCTCTCCGCGCTACCACCGTGCGCCGGCAAGTGCCAGCGGGCACTCTCGGGATCTCGCCGCGGTACCACAGCGCGCCTCCGAGTGCCGCCGAACGCTCTCCCGATATCGCCGCTCCTTCACCCTGCTTGTCTGGGTGCCGCCGGGCGCTTTCCCGAGCTTGCCGCACTACCACCGTGCGCCTCCAGGTGCCGCTGTGCGTCCGGTCGACCCGACGCACGCTCATCCCGCTCCTCGGGGTGCCGCCGGACGCTCTCCCGAGCTCTTCGCGCTCCACCCTGCGCATGCGAGTGCCGCTGGGTGCTCTCGGGATCTCGCCGCGGTACCACCGTGCGCCTCTGAGTGCCGCCGAGCGCTCTCCCGATATCGCCGCTCCTTCACCACAGTGCTCGGGGTGCCGCCGGGCGCTCTCCTGAGCTCGCAGCGGTACCACCGTGTGCCTCCGAGTGCCGCCGAGCGCTCTCCCGGTATCGACACTCGTTGACCCCGCACGTCGGGGTGCCGCCACGCGCTCTCCCGATATCGCCGCTCCTTCACCACAGTGCTCGGGGTGCCGCCGGGCGCTCTCCCGAGCTTGCCGCACTACCACCGTGCGCCTCCAGGTGCCGCTGTGCGTCCGGTCGACCCGACGCACGCTCATCCCGCTCCTCGGGGTGCTGCCGGGCGCTCTGCTGAGCTCTCCGCGCTACCACCGTGCGCCGGCAAGTGCCAGCGGGCACTCTCGGGATCTCGCCGCGGTACCACCGTGCGCCTCCGAGTGCCGCCGAGCGCTCTCCCGGTATCGCCACTCATTGACCCCGCACGTCGGGGTGCCGCCAGGTGCTCTCCCGATATCGCCGCTCCTTCACCACGGTGCTCGGGATGCCGCCGGGCGCTCTCCTGAGCTCGCAGCGGTACCACCGTGCGCCTCCGAGTGCCGCCGAGCGCTCTCCCGGTATCGCCACTCGTTGACCCCGCACGTCGGGGTGCCGCCAGGCGCTCTCCCGATATCGCCGCTCCTTCACCACGGTGCTCGGGGTGCCGCCGGGCGCTCTCCTGAGCTCGCAGCGGTACCACCGTGCGCCGGCAAGTGCCAGCGGGCACTCTCGGGATCTCGCCGCGGTACCACCGCGCGCCTCCAGGTGCCGCTGTGCGTCCAGTCGACCCGACGCACGCTCATCCCGCTCCTCGGGGTGCCGCCGGGCGCTCTCCCAAGCTCGTCGCGCTACCACCGTGCGCCTCCAGGTGCCGCTGTGCGTCCGGTCGACCCGACGCACGCTCATCCCGCTCCTCGGGGTGCCGCCGGACGCTCTCCCGAGCTCTTCGCGCTCCACCCTGCGCATGTGAGTGCCGCTGGGTGCTCTCGGGATCTCGCCGCGGTGCCACCGTGCGCCTCCGAGTGCCGCCAAGCGCTCTCCCGGTATCGACACTCGTTGACCCCGCACGTCGGGGTGCCGCCGAGCGCTCTCCCGATATCACCGCTCCTTCACCACGGTGCTCGGGGTGCCGCCGGGCGCTCTCCCGAGCTTGCCGCACTACCACCGTGCGCCTCCAGGTGCCGCTGTGCGTCCAGTCGACCCGACGCACGCTCATCCCGCTCCTCGGGGTGCCGCCGGACGCTCTCCCGAGCTCTTCGCGCTCCACCCTGCGCATGCGAGTGCCGCTGGGTGCTCTCGGGATCTCGCCGCGATACCACAGCGCGCCTCCGAGTGCCGCCGAGCGCTCTCCCGATATCGCCGCTCCTTCACCTTGCTTGTCTGGGTGCCGCCGGGCGCTTTCCCGAGCTCGCCGCACTACCACCGTGCGCCTCCTGGTGCCGCTGTACGTCCGGTCGACCCGACGCACGCTCATCCCACTTCTCGGGGTGCCACCGGGCGCTCTCCCGAGCTCGTCGCGCTACCACCGTGCGCCTCCAGGTGCCGCTGTGCGTCCGGTCGACCCGACGCACGCTCATCCCGCTCCTCGGGGTGCCGCCGGACGCTCTCCCGAGCTCTTCGCGCTCCACCCTACGCATGCGAGTGCCGCCGAGCGCTCTCCCGATATCGCCGCTCGTTCACCCTGCTTGTCTGGGTGCCGCCGGGCGCTTTCCCGAGCTCGCCGCACTACCACCGTGCGCCTCCTGGTGCCGCTGTACGTCCGGTCGACCCGACGCACGCTCATCCCGCTCCTCGGGGTGCCACCGACGCGCTCTCCAGAGCTCGTCGCGCTCCACCCTGCGCATGCGAGTGCCGCTGGGTGCTCTCGGGATCTCGCCGCGGTACCACCGTGCGCCTCCGAGTGCCGCCGAGCGCTCTCCCGGTATCGCCGCTCCTTCACCACGCTGCTCGGGGTGCCGCCAGGTGCTCTGCCGAGCTCGCCGCGTTACCACCGTGCGCCTCCGAGTGCCGCCGAGCGCTCTCCCGGTATCGACACTCGTTGACCCCGCACGTCGGGGTGCCGCCACGCGCTCTCCCGATATCGCCGCTCCTTCACCACAGTGCTCGGGGTGCCGCCGGGCGCTCTCCCGAGCTTGCCGCACTACCACCGTGCGCCTCCAGGTGCCGCTGTGCGTCCGGTCGACCCGACGCACGCTCATCCCGCTCCTCGGGGTGCTGCCGGGCGCTCTGCTGAGCTCTCCGCGCTACCACCGTGCGCCGGCAAGTGCCAGCGGGCACTCTCGGGATCTCGCCGCGGTACCACCGTGCGCCTCCGAGTGCCGCCGAGCGCTCTCCCGGTATCGCCACTCATTGACCCCGCACGTCGGGGTGCCGCCAGGTGCTCTCCCGATATCGCCGCTCCTTCACCACGGTGCTCGGGATGCCGCCGGGCGCTCTTCTGAGCTCGCAGCGGTACCACCGTGCGCCTCCGAGTGCCGCCGAGCGCTCTCCCGGTATCGACACTCGTTGACCCCGCACGTCGGGGTGCCGCCAGGCGCTCTCCCGATATCGCCGCTCCTTCACCACGGTGCTCGGGGTGCCGCCGGGCGCTCTCCTGAGCTCGCAGCGGTACCACCGTGCGCCGGCAAGTGCCAGCGGGCACTCTCGGGATCTCGCCGCGGTACCACCGCGCGCCTCCAGGTGCCGCTGTGCGTCCAGTCGACCCGACGCACGCTCATCCCGCTCCTCGGGGTGCCGCCGGGCGCTCTCCCTAGCTCGCCGCACTACCACCGTGCGCCTCCGAGTGCCGCTGTGCGTCCGGTCGACCCGACGCACGCTCATCCCGCTCCTCGGGGTGCTGCCGGGCGCTCTCCCGGTATCGACACTCGTTGACCCCGCACGTCGGGGTGCCGCCGAGCACTCTCCCGATATCACCGCTCCTTCACCACGGTGCTCGGGGTGCCGCCGGGCGCTCTCCCGAGCTTGCCGCACTACCACCGTGCGCCTCCAGGTGCCGCTGTGCGTCCAGTCGACCCGACGCACGCTCATCCCGCTCCTCGGGGTGCCGCCGGACGCTCTCCCGAGCTCTTCGCGCTCCACCCTGCGCATGCGAGTGCCGCTGGGTGCTCTCGGGATCTCGCCGCGATACCACAGCGCGCCTCCGAGTGCCGCCGAGCGCTCTCCCGATATCGCCGCTCCTTCACCTTGCTTGTCTGGGTGCCGCCGGGCGCTTTCCCGAGCTCGCCGCACTACCACCGTGCGCCTCCTGGTGCCGCTGTGCGTCCGGTCGACCCGACGCACGCTCATCCCGCTCCTCGGGGTGCCGCCGGACGCTCTCCCGAGCTCTTCGCGCTCCACCCTACGCATGCGAGTGCCGCTGGGTGCTCTCGGGATCTCGCCGCGGTACCACCGTGCGCCTCCGAGTGCCGCCGAGCGCTCTCCCGGTATCGACACTCGTTGACCCCGCACGTCGGGGTGCCGCCAGGCGCTCTCCCGATATCGCCGCTCCTTCACCACGGTGCTCGGGGTGCCGCCGGGCGCTCTCCTGAGCTCGCAGCGGTACCACCGTGCGCCTCCGAGTGCCGCCGAGCCCTCTCCCGATATCGCCGCTCCTTCACCACGCTGCTCGGGGTGCCGCCAGGTGCTCTGCCGAGCTCGCCGCGTTACCACCGTGCGCCTCCGAGTGCCGCCGAGCGCTCTCCCGGTATCGACACTCGTTGACCCCGCACGTCGGGGTGCCGCCACGCGCTCTCCCGATATCGCCGCTCCTTCACCACAGTGCTCGGGGTGCCGCCGGGCGCTCTCCCGAGCTTGCCGCACTACCACCGTGCGCCTCCAGGTGCCGCTGTGCGTCCGGTCGACCCGACGCACGCTCATCCCGCTCCTCGGGGTGCTGCCGGGCGCTCTGCTGAGCTCTCCGCGCTACCACCGTGCGCCGGCAAGTGCCAGCGGGCACTCTCGGGATCTCGCCGCGGTACCACAGCGCGCCTCCGAGTGCCGCCGAGCGCTCTCCCGGTATCGCCACTCATTGACCCCGCACGTCGGGGTGCCGCCAGGTGCTCTCCCGATATCGCCGCTCCTTCACCACGGTGCTCGGGATGCCGCCGGGCGCTCTCCTGAGCTCGCAGCGGTACCACCGTGCGCCTCCGAGTGCCGCCGAGCGCTCTCCCGGTATCGCCACTCGTTGACCCCGCACGTCGGGGTGCCGCCAGGCGCTCTCCCGATATCGCCGCTCCTTCACCACGGTGCTCGGGGTGCCGCCGGGCGCTCTCCTGAGCTCGCAGCGGTACCACCGTGCGCCGGCAAGTGCCAGCGGGCACTCTCGGGATCTCGCCGCGGTACCACCGCACGCCTCCAGGTGCCGCTGTGCGTCCAGTCGACCCGACGCACGCTCATCCCGCTCCTCGGGGTGCCGCCGGGCGCTCTCCCGAGCTCGTCGCGCTACCACCGTGCGCCTCCAGGTGCCGCTGTGCGTCCGGTCGACCCGACGCACGCTCATCCCGCTCCTCGGGGTGCCGCCGGACGCTCTCCCGAGCTCTTCGCGCTCCACCCTGCGCATGTGAGTGCCGCTGGGTGCTCTCGGGATCTCGCCGCGGTACCACCGTGCGCCTCCGAGTGCCGCCGAGCGCTCTCCCGGTATCGCCGCTCCTTCACCACGCTGCTCGGGGTGCCGCCAGGTGCTCTGCCGAGCTCGCCGCGTTACCACCGTGCGCCTCCGAGTGCCGCCGAGCGCTCTCCCGGTATCGACACTCGTTGACACCGCACGTCGGGGTGCCGCCACGCGCTCTCCCGATATCGCCGCTCCTTCACCACAGTGCTCGGGGTGCCGCCGGGCGCTTTCCCGAGCTCGCCGCACTACCACCGTGCGCCTCCTGGTGCCGCTGTACGTCCGGTCGACCCGACGCACGCTCATCCCGCTCCTCGGGGTGCCGCCGGGCACTCTCGGGATCTCGCCGCGGTACCACAGCGCGCCTCCGAGTGCCGCCGAGCGCTCTCCCGGTATCGACACCCGTTGACCCCGCACGTCGGGGTGCCGCCACGCGCTCTCCCGATATCGCCGCTCCTTCACCACAGTGCTCGGGGTGCCGCCGGGCGCTTTCCCGAGCTCGCCGCACTACCACCGTGCGCCTCCGAGTGCCGCTGTGCGTCCGGTCGACCCGACGCACGCTCATCCCGCTCCTCGGGGTGCTGCCGGGCGCTCTGCTGAGCTCTCCGCGCTACCACCGTGCGCCGGCAAGTGCCAGCGGGCACTCTCGGGATCTCGCCGCGATACCACAGCGCGCCTCCGAGTGCCGCCGAGCGCTCTCCCGATATCGCTGCTCCTTCACCACAGTGCCTGGGGTGCCGCCGGGCGCACTGCCGAGCTCACAGCGGTTCCACCGCGTGCCTCCGAGTGCCGCTGAACGCTCTCCCGATATCGCCGCTCCTTCACCCTGCTTGTCTGGGTGCTGCCGGGCACTTTCCCGAGCTTGCCGCACTACCACCGTGCGCCTCCAGGTGCCGCTGTGCGTCCGGTCGACCCGACGCACGCTCATCCCGCTCCTCGGGGTGCCGCCGGACGCTCTCCCGAGCTCTTCGCGCTCCACCCTGCGCATGCGAGTGCCGCTGGGTGCTCTCGGGATCTCGCCGCTGTACCACCGTGCGCCTCCGAGTGCCGCCGAGCGCTCTCCCGATATCGCCGCTCTTTCACCCCGCTTGTCTGGGTGTCGCCGGGTGCTCTGCCGAGCTCGCCGCACTACCGCCGTGCGCCTCCAGGTGCCGCTGTGCGTCCGGTCGACCCGACGCACGCTCATCCCGCTCCTCGGGGTGCCGCCGGGCGCTCTGCTGAGCTCTCCGCGCTACCACCGTGCGCTGAGAAGTGTCAGCGGGCACTCTCGGGATCTCGCCGCGGTACCACAGCGTGCCGCCGAGCGCTCTCCCGGTATTGCCACTCGTTGACCCCGCACGTCGTGGTGCCGCCAGGCGCTCTACCGATATCGCCGCTCCTTCACCACGGTGCTCGGGGTGCCGCCGGGCGCTCTCCTGAGGTCGCAGCGGTAACATCGTGCGCCGGCAAGTGCCAGCGGGCACTCTCGGGATCTCGCCGCGGTACCACAGCGCGCCTCCGAGTGCCGCCGAGCGCTCTCCCGATATCTCCGCTCCTTTGATTCAGAAAACTAACCGTTACAGTTTGTTAGTGCGGATGTATTGCAGTCTGGGAAAGAACAAAAGCTCGGGGCCCCAGAATTCCAAGATAAAGAAATTGCTCTGTGTATAAGATAGCGGGAGCAGCTGCATGCTAAGGAGGTGCTGAGAAGGAACCTAACTGTCTGGGAAAGGTGTCCATCTGGTCAGGACAGGGGAGGAGATTTTTGATAATGAGTTCTTGGAAATAATTAGAATAGTAACGCCTTTGATTTTAATAACCTGCCCACCATATTGAATATGAATGCTTTTTACCATAAATGGACGTTTGCTTCACAAACCGGTGTACAAGTTTGGCGGAGAAATCCCCCTTGCACCCAGCGCTGCAATAAACTTACCTGCTTTTTAACTCTCTGCGAGTTGTAAGTTTTGTTTTCGAGCGTCAATTTGGCACCCCAGATGGGTCCCTCTCTGTCCGGCTGCGGGACCTGCTGAGGACGGGAGTTCTCTGGGCGCCCCCGAGATTTCTCGGAAGGACTCCCCGACTCATCCAGATCACCGCGGGGACAGACAAGGACCATCTCCTGCGGACCAGGTATGTTTTAGGGTTTCATGGGGGGGACCTGTAAGTCGTGAGGAGACGTCCTACGCGTGGTAAAGATTCGGTGTTCTCGCCCCGGGTTATGCTCAAGCTTGGGCTAATGGTGTGGGATCCCTTGGTTTTGGGTTAGTGTGTGGAATTGTAATATTGTTGATTATTTAGTGTATTTGTCATAAGGTATCCCTACCGTGTTATTGTCTGTAATTGTTGTATGAGTGATTGAGACGCGGCACTGCTGCAGAGCGAGTGTGAAGTTCCGATCCGCGGTTCCGTGTTCTCCGCGAGGAGAGCGGCCGGAAACAAACGAAGCGTACAGACGAACGACTGTACAGAAACATTGTGTGAATCTAATAATGAGAATATTAAGTGGCAGTGTCTTGGACATTCGGATAACTTTTGTGATCCTATTTTTGTCTTAAAGTGCTTTGCTTGTAATACAGAGGTTTGGGTAGATCGGGAGGACGATTTTTGTTGTCCACAGTGTGGTAGCTGGACTGAGTGGGAACAGATCGAGCGGGCGGGAGAGTTGCAACAAATAATCTGTGGAGACATAGCCTACCCCTGGAGATAAAGGTAGAGACAGCGGCAGCGGGGGGGGGTAACACCTAAGTGACACACGGAGATCAGGATCGCCTCTGAACTAAGGGGGTAAGGGAACATAAAATGGGCAAAAATCAAGGAAGTGAGATACTGAAAAGTAGTACCCTAGGGTGTATTTTAGCACACTGGAAGGAGATCGGGGGCTCACCAGGTGGCAGCGTGGACAAGAAAACCTTAATTAAATATTGTAATCAAAGGTGGCCCCTTTACAAATTAGATGATCAGGAGAAATGGCCCTGAAAGGGACTCTTAATTACAATACTATACTACAATTAATGCTGTTCCTTAGAAAGGAAGGAAAGTGGGATGAAGTCACATATGCGGATATGTTTTTCACCCTTTGGAACCACACAGAGTACCAACGGGACTGCGGGCTATTACCTCCACAAGACCCGATGGTACTAGCCTTAGAGAAAGAAAGACGAGGAGAAATGAAAGGTAATATAAAAAGATGTTGTTCAGCCTGTAGCATAGGGCAGAGATGCACAAAGCCTGAAAAGATTCGGGATCTTAAAGAAGACTATTTTCTTGACACTTACTTACCACCGGTTAGGGGAATAGAAGACCGTTGGGAGGTGGTAAGGTTTCCTCAAGAAGATAGAGAAACTGAAGCTGATTCCAAAACCCCACCTGACAGCCCTGTATCGTCCCGTACTCGGAAAAGGACAGAGCAAGCAGCGATTCAAGCACCCTTAATGGAAGCCATGGTTCCGGACGGACTATCCGTAATGATAAAAGTCCCTTTTTCCTCATTTGATTTAGAAACCTGGAAAAGTGTGGCAAAGAATTATCGGAATGATCCCGTAGGGGTTACTAGACATTTTCAGTTTCTGGTAAAGCAGCACAATCCTGACTGGAGTGATATCCAGTTATTATTAGATCACCTAACAGAAACTGAGAAACAACTGGTTTTAAAAACTGCTCACAATATAGCCACGGACCAACTGAAAGATTCAGGAAGGGATATTAAAGAACACTTCCCTTTGCAGAACCCTCACTGGAACCCAAACAGGAGCATTCACTCAGAGGCGCTAGAAACTTACAGAGATGGGATTATAACAGGGATGGAGAGGGCTATCCCGAAAGCCATTATCTCGTCAATGCTGTATGCTGTAAGACGAGGGCCGAAGGAGAGTCCCTCGGAGTTTCTGGATAAATTACGAGATGCAATGAGACGCTACACCCCCTCGGACCCTGGATCAGAGATAGGAATCCAGCAGTTAGTGTCTCTCTTTTTAGGGCAGTCTGCCAACGATATCCGGAGGAAGCTGCAAAAACTGAGAACAACCGACAGCAGAAATCTAGAGACTCTGTTAGATGAGGCATGGAGAGTGTTTAAAAACAGGAAGGATAAGAAAAGGGACAGACGGGCACTGGTGGTAGCAATACATGCAAGGGGGGAAACGAAAGCAGGGAATTTTAGGAAACCATTAGAAAGAGATCAATGTGCATGGTGTAAGCAGAGAGGGCACTGGAAGAATGAGTGCCCAAAAAGTCGAAAGGAAAAAATACAGGCCCATTATAAAGAAGATTGACGGGGACCGGGGGAATCTACCCTAGCGGATCCACTGGTTACCCTAAGGCTACGGAAAAAGCCACAAGAAATAGAATTTTTGGTGGATACAGGAGCAACGTATTCGGTTTTAAATCAAGCTCTGACCCCTATCGATACTGATTTTATAACAGTAACAGGAGCCACTGGCCGGAGTGAAAAGGCATATTTTCTCAAAACTCTTAAGTTCAAATTGGGAAAACCATTGGGGATACACAAATTTTTATATCTGCCAAATTCGCCGAGACCCCTGTTAGGGCGAGATTTATTAGAGCAATTGGGAGCAGAAATTAAATTCAAAAAAGGGAAAATGGAACTCCGGATAAGAGAAGATCAACTAATTGAAATACAAAGTTTGGCCCTAATAGGAACTCCCGTTTCTACAGGAGTGCCTGAGGAGATTAAAGCCCAAATTTATCCGGGGGTATGGGCCTCGGGAGTGCCGGGGAGAGCAAAAAATGCTTCGCCAATAGTGATAAAGCCTCAACAAGGAGCACGACCGGTGAGAGTTAAACAGTATCCCCTTAGATTAGAGGACAGGGAGGGGATCCGACCAACTATAGATCGGTTTATTGAGTATGGGCTGCTGAAAGAATGTGAATCAGAGTAAAACACTCCAATATTACCTGTTAAGATTGTAATGGATGGTAGCTAAGATGTTAATTAGTTAAGATAGTAATTAGGATGGTAGCTATCGAATAGTGCAGGACCTCAGAGCTATCAACAGAATTGTTGAGGATTTGCATCCGGTAGTAGCAAATCCATACACTCTTCTAACTAAACTGGTACCTGAATTGGCATGGTTTACCGTTTTGAACCTAAAGGATGCCTTTTTCTGCCTCCCTTTGAGCCCAGAGAGCCAGCTTTTATTTGCATTCGAATGGGAAAACCCAGAATCTGGGAGGAAAACACAGCTTACATGGACTGTGCTACCGCAGGGCTTCAAAAATAGCTCGACACTTTTTGGAAATCAGCTACCTAAAGACTTGGAACAGTGGAAACGCCCGCTTGGGTCAGGAGTGGTTTTGCAGTATGTGGACGATATATTACTCGCCCCTGACACCAGAGAAACATTCATAAAATGGACTGTGAGCCTGTTAAATTTTCTTGGACTTAATGGCTATACAGTTTCTCCACAGAAGGCGCAGATAGCCCAGCAGCAAATGACCTATCTGGGATATGAAATAACCGCAGGCCAACGGACACTGGGGAAGGAGAGGAAAGAGGCCATCTGCCAGACACCTCGACCACAGACGCCTAAGGAACTTCGAACCTTCCTAGGCATGACAGGATGGTGTCGTCTCTGGATATATAACTACGGACTTTTGGTAAAGCCTCTATACGAATTATTAAAATCTGACTCAAAGAATATTATATGGAATAGGGAGGCAGACAAAGCCTTCCATCAATTAAAAAAGAGGTTAATGGAAGCACCTGGCCTGGGATTACCTGACACTACTAAACCTTTCTGGTTGTTTTCCTATGAAAAGCAAGGAATGGCCTTAGGAGTCCTAGCCCAGAATTTGGGACCCTATCGAAGGGCGGTGGCATACTTCTCCAAAAACAGCTTGACGAAGTAAGTAAAGGGTCTCCGAGCGGTGGCAGCAGTGGTAATAAACATCCAAGAGGCCCGTAAGTTCACCCTAGGCCAGAAAATCACAGTTACGGTATCACATACAGTCTCAGCAGTACTGGAAGTAAAAGGGGGGCATTGGCTTTCACCTCAGAGGTTTCTTAAGTACCAGGCTATCCTGATAGAGCAAGATGATGTAGAAATAACGGTAACTAATATTGTCAATCCAGCCTCTTTCCTCAGCGGAACCGAAGGAGAATCAGTGAACCACGACTGCTTGGAAACAATCGAGGCGGTGTACTCCAGCCGACCAGACCTGAAAGAAGAACCATTGGAGGATGCAGAGGATTCTTTGTTCACCGACGGGAGCGGCTTCATTCAACAGGGGATACGCAAAGCTGGCTATGCGGTAACCACCACAGAGAAGGTAACAGAATCCAAGGCCCTGGCCCCAAATACATCAGCCCAAAAGGCTGAGATAATAGCTCTAACCCGAGCCCTGGAATTGGCCAAAGGAAAATGGGTAAGTATCTGGACAGACTCTAAATATCCTTTTGGGGTAGTGCATGCTCATGGGGTGGTCTGGAGAGGAAGAGGACTCTTATCTACACAAGGGAAGCAAATCAAACATGCTGAAGAAATTCTCAAGCTCTTAGATGCAGTATTACTGCCTGCCAAACTGACCTAATGGCTATAAAGTTTCTTCACAGAAAGCACAGATAGCCCAGCAGCAAGTGACCTTTTTCGTTATTATGGACAGTGGTCATGGCAGAACATAGAATATCCCATTGGGGAGCAGAGGCACTTTACAGATACCTGAACAGTCTAATATGTGCTCGAAATCTATACGCCACTGTCAAACAAGTCACTCAGCAGTGTGAGGTATGTTTACAGAACAAACCTGAGACAGGCCCCAGAGTCCAATTAGGCCAGATAGGGAAGGGAAACTATCCGGGAAAACAATGGCAAATTGATTTTTCAGAACTTCCAAGAAAAGGGGGGTTTCGATACCTATTGGTGTTAACTGATACCTTTTCAGGATGGCCAGAGGCATTTCCGTGTCGAACCAACAAAACAAGAGAAGTGGTCAAAGCATTGTTGCATGAAATTATACCAAGGTTCGGGATTCCCGCAGTAATTTCCTCGGACCGAGGATCTCATTTCACTGCAAGGGTTGTTTCGAAAGTAAGCAGACTATTGGGTATAGACTGGCAATTTCACACCCCATACAACCCACGATCGAGTGGTCAAGTAGAAAAGATGAATCACTTGATCAAAACGCAAATTGTGAAACTAGGCCAGGAAGCTAACTTGGCCTGGCCTCAATCACTAGCCTTAGCCCTTCTCAGGACAAGAACAAAACCCAGAACCAAAGAAGGTTTGAGCCCCTTTGAAATACTGTATGGGAGACCATATAGTGTACAAGACGGAATATCCACAGAGCTGGGGAATGAAATACTAGCAGATTACCAGATAAATTTACAAAAACAGCTCCGAGAGGTAGAAAAACTGGTTCTGGGAAAAAGAGCTCGTGGACTGGATGGACCAGTACACGAGATCGAACCTCGGGACTATGTATATGTTAAGTCTTTTACAGATTCACCACTGAATCCAAAGGGGGAAGGTCCCTTCCAGGTACTGCTGACCACTCACACGGCCATAAAGATCAAGGAACAAGCCGCTTGGATCCATTGGACTCACGTCAAGAGGGCTCCAGAACCCCAATGGACATCAACGCAGGCCGAACCCTGAAGCTTCGCCTCCAATGAAAAGATGGACATTAATGACATTAGTAGTCATCAACATGCCAGGACTTTGTGTTTCAGGGGGAGGGACACGGGATGTGAATACATACTCACGAAATCTGGAAACATTGATAAGGGCTACTAATCTGCCAGACTGTTGGTTATGTACTACCCTATCCAAAGGAGAAATGAAATTGCCTCTATGTGGGGTGGCAGCAAGCAATTGGAACAATGCCAACGGAACCTGGCCTAAATTTTGGGCAAAAGGGGGGGGTGAGTCGAATGGGTATTGTGAGTACGATGATAATATCTACCCCTTAGGACCCAGATTTGATCTACAACTGTTGAAAGAAGAGTTTGTGGTATTAATTAGCAATAACAATTGTGCATGGGAACACGGGGAACATAGACACAGAGGGCCGGTGAATAAGACAACAACTTGGGGATGGAGCAAGTACTGGATTAATAAGACAACTGTTGATGTGGGAAGTTGGGATCTAACAGGGATAAGGGTAACATATATTGACTTTTGCGACAAAACACAACTAGTTGCATATAAAAGTAGTGGTATTTCCGAAGGAGAAGGATATTCCTGGGAGTATGGATGGTACCAGGCGGGGAAATTTTTAGGTGCGAATTTGACGGCAACTATTGGACCCTGTAAGTTACCTAAAGGGTATTGGTTGTTGTGTGGAGATGGATATAGTAGAAAACAGCTGCCCGGAGGATGGAAGGGAACTTGCAAGATAGGCTATCTAACTAGCCAGGATACGGTGTTTAATCAGTCTGAAATCCCCTCAGGAATGCTGAGAACACCTTGGAGGAGAATTCGGGGAGCGGAAAACCCTCTAGTGACGAGGGGAAAAAGGTTCCACAGCTTTGTAAGATGGTTTATACCGTTCCTGGGCGTCAGTGAATTGGAAAAGGCCATTGTGAACATATCGGCCACTATAGAAGTGCTCGAGAAATCTACAATGGATGCTATACAAGCACTTCAACAAGAAGTCCAGTCATTAGCAAATGTGGTGGGACAAAACAGAATGGCATTAGACTTATTAACCTGGAAAGAAGGAGGTTTATGTGCAGAGATTAATCAAAGCTGTTGTTCATATGTAAACCAGAATGGGAGAGTAGAGAAGGACTTTAATGTGTGCATTAATTAGATGTCTTATGTGTTGTACCGGGGGGCCAAAGAAGAATACATTCAATGGAAGAAGCATCAGCTCCGTGAACGAGTGGAATCTGGAAAGTATTTTAGAAATCAGATGGGGATAGAGAATATGTTACAGGTGATTGTAAAAGAATTTACAAAGTTGAAAGAAAAGGGGGGGGCTTGATTCAGAAAACGAACAGTTACAGGTTGTTAGTACGGTACAGGTTGTTAGTGCGGATGTAATACAGCCTGGGAAAGAACAAAATCTCGGGGCCCCAGCATTCCAAGATAAAAAATGGCCTTGTGTATAAGATAGCGGGAGCAGCTGCATGCTAAGGAGGTGCTGAGGAGGAAGCTAACTGTCTGGGAAAGGTGTCCATCTGGTCAGGACAGGGGAGGAGATTTTTGATAATGAGTTCTTGGAAATAATTAGAATAGTAACGCCTTTAATTATAACAACATGACCACCATAATGAATATGTATGCTTTTTACCATAAATGGACGCTTGCTTCACTAACCGGTGTACAAGTTTGGCGGAGAAATCCCCCTTCCACCCAGCGCTGCAATAAACATATATGCTTTATAACTCTCTGTGAGTTGTAATGTTTGTTTCCGCGCGTCACCTTCACCACGGTGCTCGGGGTGCCGCCGAGAGATCAGCCGCGCTTGCAGCGGTACCATCGCACTCCTCCGAGTGCCGATGAGCGCTCTCCCGATATCGCCGCTCTTTCACCCCGCTTGTCTGGGTTCCACAGGGCACTTTCAGTAGATCGCCGCAGTACCACAGCGCGCCTCCTAGTGCCGCTGAGCGTTCTCCCGTATCGCCGCTCCGTCACCCCGGCTTTCTGAGTGCCGCCGAGCGCTCTCCCGGTATCGACACTCGTTGACTCTGCGCGTCCGGTTGCAGCCAGGCGCTCTCCCGAGCTCGACGCGCGGTAGTGAGCGCCACAGCGCCGGCGAGTGCCACCGGGAACTCTACAGACTCTGCAGGGCCCTAGGGAAAACCACAGGCCCCTACGGAACCCTACACAACCCTCCGGAAACATATGGCACCCTACAAGCTCCTACCAACCCCCGCGGGCACTTACACAACCCTACAGGTCCCTACGGAAATCTACGGGACTCTACGGGCCCCTAGGGAACCCTTCAGATTTCGACGGAACCCTACCAGCCCCTCTGGAACCCTACAGAATACTCCAGGACCCGACAGCACTCTACAAGACCCTTAGCAATACAACGGAACCTCACTAAAACCCTATGGGCTCCTACAGAACACTGCAGGTGCCTACGGAACCCTACAGACCCCTACGGAACCCTACAGACACCTGCGGGCACTTACGGAACCCTGCAGGCCCCTACGGAACCCTACAGGTCCATACAGAACCCCACAGGGCCCTACGGAACTTTACCAGCCACTACGGAACTCTACGGGCCCCTACGGAACCCTGCAGAACCCTCCGGAACCTTACAGAATCCCACAGACTTCTGCGGACACTTACACAACCCTACAGGTCCCTACGGAAATCTACGGGACTCTATGGGCCCCTAGGGAACCCTATAGATTTCGACGGAACCCTACGAGCCCCTCTGGAACCCTACAGAATACTCCAGGACCCGACAGCACTCTACAAGACCCTTAGCAACACAACGGAACCTCACTAAAACCCTATGGGCTCGTACAGAACACTGTAGGCGCCTACGGAAACCTACAGACCCCTACAGAATACTACCAGCCACTACAGAAAAATATGGCCCCTACGGAACTCTACGGAACCTGGCAGAAACACTGTGGGCCCCTACAGGCCCTTGCGGGCACTTGCAGAACTCTGCAGGAACCCACGGAACTTTATGGAACCCTACCAGCCCCTACGGAAGCCTAAAGACCATTGCAGGCAGTTACGGAACGGTACAGGGCCCTAGGGAACTTTACCAGCCACTACAGAACTCTACGGGCCCCTACGGAACCCTGCAGAACCCTCCAGAACCTTACAGAATCCCACGGATTCCTACAGACTCCTGCGGGCACTTACTCAACCCTAGAGGACCCTACGGAACACTACTGGCTCCTACGGTACTCCACAGGCCTCTAGGGAACCTACGAAGCTCTACGGAACCCTATGGATCCTTAATGAACAGTACGGGCCCATTCAGACCTCTGCGGGCGCTTATGGAAACCTACAGGACCCTACGGAACTGTACGAGACTCTACAGGCCCCTAGGGAACACCACAGGCCCCTACGGAACTCTACACAACCCTCCGGAAACATATGGCACCCTACAAGCTCCTACCAACCCCTGCGGGCACTTACATAACCCTACAGGCCCCTACGGAAATCTATAGGACTCTACGGGCCCCTAGGGAACCCTTCAGATTTCGACGGAACCCTACCAGCCCCTCTGGAACCCTACAGAATACTCCAGGACCCGACAGCACTCTACAAGACCCTTAGCAACACAACGGAACCTCACTAAAACCCTATGGGCTCCTACAGAACACTGCAGGTGCCTACGGAACCCTAGAGACCCCTACGGAACCCTACAGACACCTGCGGGCACTTACGGAACCCTGCAGGCCCCTACGGAACCCTACAGGTCCATACAGAACCCCACAGGGCCCTACGGAACTTTACCAGCCACTACGGAACTCTACGGGCCCCTATGGAACCCTGCAGAACCCTCCGGAACCTTACAGAATCCCACAGACTCCTACAGACTTGTGCGGGCACTTACACAACCCTACAGGTCCCTACGGAAATCTACGGGACTCTATGGGCCCCTACGGAACCCTACAGATTTCGATGGAACCCTACGAGCCCCTCTGGAACCCTACAGAATACTCCAGGACCCGACAGCACTCTACAAGACCCTTAGCAACACAACGGAACCTCACTAAAACCCTATGGGCTCCTACAGAATACTGCAGGCCCCTACGGAACCCTACAGGTCCATACAGAACCCCACAGGGCCCTACGGAACTTTACCAGCCACTATGGAACTCTACGGGTCCCTACGGAACCCTGAAGAACCCTCTGGAATCTGACAGAATCCCACAGACTCCTACAGACTTCTGCGGGCACTTAAACAACCCTACAGGCCCCTACGGAACACTGCCAGCCCCTATGGAAGGAACCCTACGGGCCCCTACAGAACACTACTGGCTCCTGCGGTACTCCAGAGGCCTCTAGGGAACCTACGAAGCTCTACGGAGCCCTGTGGATCCTTACGGAACAGTACGGGCCCATTCAGACCTCTGCGGGCACTTATGGAAACCTACAGGACCCTACGGAACTGTACGAGACTCTACAGGCCCCTAGGGAACACCACAGGCCCCTACGGAACTATACGAGACTCTACAGGCCCTTAGGGAACACCACAGGCCCCTACGGAACCCTACACAACCCTCTGGAAACTTATGGAACCCTACAAGCTCCTACCAACCCCTGCGAGCACTTACACAACCCTACAGGTCCCTACGGCAATCTACGGGACTCTATGGGCCCCTAGGGAACCCTACAGATTTCGACGGAACCCTACGAGCCCCTCTGGAACCCTACAGAATACTCCAGGACCCGACAGCACTCTACAAGACCCTTAGCAACACAACGGAACCTCACTAAAACCCTATGGGCTCCTACAGAACACTGTAGGTGCCTACGGAAGCCTACAGACCCCTACAGAATACTACCAGCCACTACAGAAAAATATGGCCCCTACGGAACTCTACGGAACCTGGCAGAAACACTGTGGGCCCCTACAGGCCCTTGCGGGCACTTGCAGAACTCTGCAGGAACCCACGGAACTTTATGGAACCCTACCAGCCCCTACGGAAGCCTAAAGACCCTTGCAGGCAGTTACGGAACGGTACAGGGCCCTAGGGAACTTTACCAGCCACTACGGAACTCTACGGGCCCCTACGGAACCCTGCAGAACCTTACAGAATCCCACGGATTCCTACAGACTCCTGCGGGCACTTACTCAACCCTAGAGGACCCTACGGAACACTACTGGCTCCTGCGGTACTCCAGAGGCCTCTAGGGAACCTACGAAGCTCTACGGAACCCTATGGATCCTTACGGAACAGTACGGGCCCCTTCAGACCTCTGCGGGCGCTTATGGAAACCTACAGGACCCTACCGAAACTGTACGAGACTCTACAGGCCCCTAGGGAACACCACAGGCCCCTACGGAACCCTACACAACCCTCTGGAAACTTATGGAACCCTACAAGCTCCTACCAACCCCTGCGAGCACTTACACAAACCTACAGGTCCCTACGGCAATCTACGGGACTCTATGGGCCCTTAGGGACCCTACAGATTTCAACGGAACCCTACAAGCCCCTCTGGAACCCTACAGAATACTCCAGGACCCGACAGCACTCTACAAGACCCTTAGCAACACAACGGAACCTCACTAAAACCCTATGGGCTCCTACAGAACACTGCAGGTGCCTACGGAAACCTACAGACCCCTACAGAATACTACCAGCCACTACAGAAAAATATGGCCCCTACGGAACTCTACGGAACCTGGCAGAAACACTGTGGGCCCCTACAGGCCCTTGCGGGCACTTGCAGAACTCTGCAGGAACCCACGGAACTTTATGGAACCCTACCAGCCCCTACGGAAGCCTAAAGACCCTTGCAGGCAGTTACGGAACGGTACAGGGCCCTACGGAACTTTACCAGCCACTACGGAACTCTACGGGCCCCTACGGAACCCTGCAGAACCCTCCAGAACCTTACAGAATCCCACGGATTCCTACAGACTCCTGCGGGCACTTACTCAACCCTAGAGGACCCTACGGAACACTACTGGCTCCTATGGTACTCCACAGGCCTCTAGGGAACCTACGAAGCTCTACGGAACCCTATGGATCCTTACGGAACAGTACGGGCCCCTTCAGACCTCTGCGGGCGCTTATGGAAACCTACAGGACCCTACGGAACTGTACGAGACTCTACAGGCCCCTAGGGAACACCACAGGCCCCTACGGAACTCTACACAACCCTCCGGAAACATATGGCACCCTACAAGCTCCTACCAACCCCTGCGGGCACTTACATAACCCTACAGGCCCCTACGGAAATCTACGGGACTCTACGGGCCCCTAGGGAACCCTTCAGATTTCGACGGAACCCTACCAGCCCCTCTGGAACCCTACAGAATACTCCAGGACCCGACAGCACTCTACAAGACCCTTAGCAATACAACGGAACCTCACTAAAACCCTATGGGCTCCTACAGAACACTGCAGGTGCCTACGGAACCCTACAGACCCCTACGGAACCCTACAGACACCTGCGGGCACTTACGGAACCCTGCAGGCCCCTACGGAACCCTACAGGTCCATACAGAACCCCACAGGGCCCTACGGAACTTTACCAGCCACTACGGAACTCTACGGGCCCCTACGGAACCCTGCAGAACCCTCCGGAACCTTACAGAATCCCACAGACTCCTACAGACTTCTGCGGGCACTTAAACAACCCTACAGGCCCCTACGGAACACTGCCAGCCCCTATGGAAGGAACCCTACGGGCCCCTACAGAACACTACTGGCTCCTGCGGTACTCCACAGGCCTCTAGGGAACCTACAAAGCTCTACGGAGCCCTATGGATCCTTACGGAACAGTACAGGCCCATTCAGACTTCTGCGGGCACTTATGGAAACCTACAGGACCCTACGGAACTGTACGAGACTCTACAGGCCCCTAGGGAACACCACAGGCCCCTACGGAACCGTACGAGACTCTACAGGCCCCTAGGGAACACCACAGGCCCCTACGGAACCCTACACAACCCTCTGGAAACTTATGGAACCCTACAAGCTCCTACCAACCCCTGCGAGCACTTACACAACCCTACAGGTCCCTACAGCAATCTACGAGACTCTATGGGCCTCTAGGGAACCCTATAGATTTCGATGGAACCCTATGAGCCCCTCTGGAACCCTACAGAATACTCCAGGACCCGACAGCACTCTACAAGACCCTTAGCAACACAACGGAACCTCACTAAAACCCTATGGGCTCCTACAGAACACTGCAGGTGCCTACGGAACCCTAGAGACCCCTACGGAACCCTACAGACACCTGCGGGCACTTACGGAACCCTGCAGGCCCCTACGGAACCCTACAGGTCCATACAGAACCCCACAGGGCCCTACGGAACTTTACCAGCCACTACGGAACTCTACGGGCCCCTATGGAACCCTGCAGAACCCTCCGGAACCTTACAGAATCCCACAGACTCCTACAGACTTGTGCGGGCACTTACACAACCCTACAGGTCCCTACGGAAATCTACGGGACTCTATGGGCCCCTACGGAACCCTACAGATTTCGATGGAATCCTACGAGCCCCTCTGGAACCCTACAGAATACTCCAGGACCCGACAGCACTCTACAAGACCCTTAGCAACACAACGGAACCTCACTAAAACCCTATGGGCTCCTACAGAATACTGCAGGCCCCTACGGAACCCTACAGGTCCATACAGAACCCCACAGGGCCCTACGGAACTTTACCAGCCACTATGGAACTCTACGGGTCCCTACGGAACCCTGAAGAACCCTCCGGAATCTGACAGAATCCCACAGACTCCTACAGACTTCTGCGGGCACTTAAACAACCCTACAGGCCCCTACGGAACACTGCCAGCCCCTATGGAAGGAACCCTACGGGCCCCTACAGAACACTACTGGCTCCTGCGGTACTCCAGAGGCCTCTAGGGAACCTACGAAGCTCTACGGAGCCCTGTGGATCCTTACGGAACAGTACGGGCCCCTTCAGACCTCTGCGGGCACTTATGGAAACCTACAGGACCCTACGGAACTGTACGAGACTCTACAGGCCCCTAGGGAACACCACAGGCCCCTACGGAACCATACGAGACTCTACAGGTCCTTAGGGAACACCACAGGCCCCTACGGAACCCTACACAACCCTCTGGAAACTTATGGAACCCTACAAGCTCCTACCAACCCCTGCGAGCACTTACACAACCCTACAGGTCCCTACAGCAATCTACGAGACTCTATGGGCCTCTAGGGAACCCTATAGATTTCGATGGAACCCTATGAGGCCCTCTGGAACCCTACAGAATACTCCAGGACCCGACAGCACTCTACAAGACCCTTAGCAACACAACGGAACCTCACTAAAACCCTATGGGCTCCTACAGAACACTGCAGGTGCCTACGGAACCCTAGAGACCCCTACGGAACCCTACAGACACCTGCGGGCACTTACGGAACCCTGCAGGCCCCTACGGAACCCTACAGGTCCATACAGAACCCCACAGGGCCCTACGGAACTTTACCAGCCACTACGGAACTCTACGGGCCCCTACGGAACCCTGCAGAACCCTCCAGAACCTTACAGAATCCCACGGATTCCTACAGACTCCTGCGGGCACTTACTCAACCCTAGAGGACCCTACAGAACACTACTGGCTCCTGCGGTGCTCCAGAGGCCTCTAGGGAACCTACGAATCTCTACGGAACCCTATGGATCCTTACTGCACAGTACGGGCCCCTTCAGACCTCTGCGGGTGCTTATGGAAACCTACAGGACCCTACGGAACTGTACGAGACTCTACAGGCCCCTAGGGAACACCACAGGCCCCTACGGAACCCTACACAACCCTCCGGAAACATATGGCACCCTACAAGCTCCTACCAACCCCTGCGGGCACTTACATAACCCTACAGGCCCCTACGGAAATCTACGGGACTCTACGGGCCCCTAGGGAACCCTTCAGATTTCGACGGAACCCTACCAGCCCCTCTGGAACCCTACAGAATACTCCAGGAAGCGACAGCACTCTACAAGACCCTTAGCAACACAACGGAACCTCACGAAAACCCTATGGGCTCCTACAGAACACTGCAGGTGCCTACGGAACCCTGCAGGCCCCTACGGAACCCTACAGGTCCATACAGAACCCCACAGGGCCCTACGGAACTTTACCAGCCACTACGGAACTCTACGGGTCCCTACGGAACCCTGCAGAACCCTCTAGAACCTTACAGAATCCCACAGACTCCTACAGACTTCTGCGGGCACTTACACAACCCTACAGGTCCCTACGGAAATCTACGGGACTCTATCGGGCCCCTAGGGAACCCTATAGATTTCGATGGAACCCTATGAGGCCCTCTGGAACCCTACAGAATACTCCAGGACCCGACAGCACTCTACAAGACCCTTAGCAACACAACGGAACCTCACTAAAACCCTATGGGCTCCTACAGAATACTGCAGGCCCCTACGGAACCCTACAGGTCCATACAGAACCCCACAGGGCCCTACGGAACTTTACCAGCCACTATGGAACTCTACGGGTCCCTACGGAACCCTGAAGAACCCTCCGGAATCTGACAGAATCCCACAGACTCCTACAGACTTCTGCGGGCACTTAAACAACCCTACAGGCCCCTACGGAACACTGCCAGCCCCTATGGAAGGAACCCTACGGGCCCCTACAGAACACTGCTGGCTCCTGCGGTACTCCAGAGGCCTCTAGGGAACCTACGAAGCTCTACAGAGCCCTGTGGATCCTTACGGAACAGTACGGGCCCATTCAGACCTCTGCGGGCACTTATGGAAACCTACAGGACCCTACGGAACTGTACGAGACTCTACAGGCCCCTAGGGAACACCACAGGCCCCTACGGAACCCTACACAACCCTCCGGAAACATATGGCACCCTACAAGCTCCTACCAACCCCTGCGGGCACTTACACAACCCTACAGGCCCCTACGGAAATCTATGGGACTCTATGGGCCCCTAGGGAACCCTTCAGATTTCGACGGAACCCTACGAGCCCCTCTGGAATCCTACAGAATACTCCAGGACCCGACAGCACTCTACAAGACCCTTAGCAACACAACGGAACCTCACTAAAACCCTATGGGCTCCTACAGAACACTGCAGGTGCCTACGGAACCCTAGAGACCCCTACGGAACCCTACAGACACCTGCGGGCACTTACGGAACCCTGCAGGCCCCTACGGAACCCTACAGGTCCATACAGAACCCCACAGGGCCCTACGGAACTTTACCAGCCACTACGGAACTCTACGGGCCCCTACGGAACCCTGCAGAACCCTCCAGAACCTTACAGAATCCCACAGACTCCTACAGACTTCTGCGGGCACTTACACAACCCTACAGGTCCCTACGGAAATCTACGGGACTCTATGGGCCCCTACGGAACCCTATAGATTTCGATGGAACCCTACGAGCCCCTCTGGAACCCTACAGAATACTCCAGGACCCGACAGCACTCTACAAGACCCTTAGCAACACAACGGAACCTCACGAAAACCCTATGGGCTCCTACAGAACACTGTAGGCGCCTACGGAAACCTACAGACCCCTACAGAATACTACCAGCCACTACAGAAAAATATGGCCCCTACGGAACTCTACGGAACCTGGCAGAAACACTGTGGGCCCCTACAGGCCCTTGCGGGCACTTGCAGAACTCTGCAGGAACCCACGGAACTTTATGGAACCCTACCAGCCCCTACGGAAGCCTAAAGACCCTTGCAGGCAGTTACGGAACGGTACAGGGCCCTAGGGAACTTTACCAGCCACTACGGAACTCTACGGGCCCCTACGGAACCCTGCAGAACCCTCCAGAACCTTACAGAATCCCACGGATTCCTACAGACTCCTGCGGGCACTTACTCAACCCTAGAGGAACCTACAGAACACTACTGGCTCCTGCGGTGCTCCACAGGCCTCTAGGGAACCTACGAAGCTCTACGGAACCCTATGGATCCTTACTGCACAGTACGGGCCCCTTCAGACCTCTGCGGGCGCTTATGGAAACCTACAGGACCCTACGGAACTGTACGAGACTCTACAGGCCCCTAGGGAACACCACAGGCCCCTACGGAACTCTACACAACCCTCCGGAAACATATGGCACCCTACAAGCTCCTACCAACCCCTGCGGGCACTTACATAACCCTACAGGCCCCTACGGAAATCTACGGGACTCTACGGGCCCCTAGGGAACCCTTCAGATTTCGACGGAACCCTACCAGCCCCTCTGGAACCATACAGAATACTCCAGGAAGCGACAGCACTCTACAAGACCCTTAGCAACACAACGGAACCTCACGAAAACCCTATGGGCTCCTACAGAACACTGCAGGTGCCTACGGAACCCTGCAGGCCCCTACGGAACCCTACAGGTCCATACAGAACCCCACAGGGCCCTACGGAACTTTACCAGCCACTACGGAACTCTACGGGTCCCTACGGAACCCTGCAGAACCCTCCAGAACCTTACAGAATCCCACAGACTCCTACAGACTTCTGCGGGCACTTACACAACCCTACAGGTCCCTACGGAAATCTACGGGACTCAATCGGGCCCCTAGGGAACCCTACAGATTTCGATGGAACCCTATGAGGCCCTCTGGAACCCTACAGAATACTCCAGGACCCGACAGCACTCTACAAGACCCTTAGCAACACAACGGAACCTCACTAAAACCCTATGGGCTCCTACAGAATACTGCAGGCCCCTACGGAACCCTACAGGTCCATACAGAACCCCACAGGGCCCTACGGAACTTTACCAGCCACTATGGAACTCTACGGGTCCCTACGGAACCCTGAAGAACCCTCCGGAATCTGACAGAATCCCACAGACTCCTACAGACTTCTGCGGGCACTTAACAACCCTACAGGCCCCTACGGAACACTGCCAGCCCCTATGGAAGGAACCCTACGGGCCCCTACAGAACACTACTGGCTCCTGCGGTACTCCACAGGCCTCTAGGGAACCTACAAAGCTCTACGGAGCCCTATGGATCCTTATGGAACAGTACGGGCCCATTCAGACCTCTGCGGGCACTTATGGAAACCTACAGGACCCTACGGAACTGTACGAGACTCTACAGGCCCCTAGGGAACACCACAGGCCCCTACGGAACCATACGAGACTCTACAGGCCCTTAGGGAACACCACAGGCCCCTACGGAACCCTACACAACCCTCCGGAAACATATGGCACCCTACAAGCTCCTACCAACCCCTGCGGGCACTTACATAACCCTACAGGTCCCTACGGAAATCTACGGGACTCTACGGGCCCCTAGGGAACCCTACAGATTTCGACGGAACCCTACGAGGCCCTCTGGAACCCTACAGAATACTCCAGGACCCGACAGCACTCTACAAGACCCTTAGCAACACAACGGAACCTCACTAAAACCCTATGGGCTCCTACAGAACACTGCAGGTGCCTACGGAACCCTAGAGACCCCTACGGAACCCTACAGACACCTGCGGGCACTTACGGAACCCTGCAGGCCCCTACGGAACCCTACAGGTCCATACAGAACCCCACAGGGCCCTAGGGAACTTTACCAGCCACTGCGGAACTCTACGGGTCCCTACGGAACCCTGCAGAACCCTCCAGAACCTTACAGAATCCCACAGACTCCTACAGACTTCTGCGGGCACTTACACAACCCTACAGGTCCCTACGGAAATCTACGGGACTCTATGGGCCCCTACGGAACCCTATAGATTTCGATGGAACCCTATGAGGCCCTCTGGAACCCTACAGAATACTCCAGGACCCGACAGCACTCTACAAGACCCTTAGCAACACAACGGAACCTC
Source organism: Numenius arquata (assembly GCF_964106895.1). Lineage (NCBI taxonomy): Eukaryota > Metazoa > Chordata > Aves > Charadriiformes > Scolopacidae > Numenius > Numenius arquata. The sequence goes on along the minus strand of NW_027414284.1, from coordinate 26,745 downwards.
ACTAAAACCCTATGGGCTCCTACAGAACACTGCAGGCGCCTACGGAAACCTACAGACCCCTACAGAATACTACCACCACTACAGAAAAATATGGCCCCTACGGAACTCTACGGAACCTGGCAGAAACACTGTGGGCCCCTACAGGCCCTTGCGGGCACTTGCAGAACTCTGCAGGAACCCACGGAACTTTATGGAACCCTACCAGCCCCTACGGAAGCCTAAAGACCATTGCAGGCAGTTACGGAACGGTACAGGGCCCTAGGGAACTTTACCAGCCACTACGGAACTCTACGGGCCCCTACGGAACCCTGCAGAACCCTCCAGAACCTTACAGAATCCCACGGATTCCTACAGACTCCTGCGGGCACTTACTCAACCCTAGAGGACCCTACGGAACACTGCCAGCTCCTATGGAAGGAACCCTACGGGCCCCTACAGAACACTACTGGCTCCTGCGGTACTCCACAGGCCTCTAGGGAACCTACGAAGCTCTACGGAACCCTATGGATCCTTACGGCACAGTACGGGCCCCTTCAGACCTCTGCGGGCGCTTATGGAAACCTACAGGACCCTACGGAACTGTACGAGACTCTACAGGCCCCTAGGGAACACCACAGGCCCCTACGGAACCCTACACAACCCTCCGGAAACATATGGCACCCTACAAGCTCCTACCAACCCCTGCGAGCACTTACACAACAATACAGGCCCCTACGGAAATCTATGGGACTCTACGGGCCCCTAGGGAACCCTACAGATTTCGACGGAACCCTACCAGCCCCTCTGGAACCCTACAGAATACTCCAGGACCCGACAGAACTCTACAAGACCCTTAGCAACACAACGGAACCTCACTAAAACCCTATGGGCTCCTACAGAACACTGCAGGTGCCTACGGAACCCTACAGACCCGTACAGACACCTACGGGCACTTACAGAACACTGCATGCCCCTATGGAACCCTAAAGGTCCATACAGAACCCCACAGGGCCCTACGGAACTTTACCAGCCACTACGGAACTCTACGGGCCCCTACAGAACCCTGCAGAACCCTCCAGAACCTTACAGAATCCCACGGATTCCTACAGACTCCTGCGGGCACTTACTCAACCCTAGAGGACCCTACGGAACACTACTGGCTCCTGCGGTACTCCAGAGGCCTCTAGGGAACCTACGAAGCTCTACGGAACCCTATGGATCCTTACGGAACAGTATGGGCCCCTTCAGACCTCTGCGGGCGCTTATGGAAACCTACAGGACCCTACGGAACTGTACGAGACTCTACAGGCCCCTAGGGAACACCACAGGCCCCTACGGAACCCTACACAACCCTCCGGAAACATATGGCACCCTACAAGCTCCTACCAACCCCTGCGGGCACTTACATAACCCTACAGGTCCCTACGGAAATCTACGGGACTCTACGGGCCCCTAGGGAACCCTACAGATTTCGACGGAACCCTACGAGGCCCTCTGGAACCCTACAGAATACTCCAGGACCCGACAGCACTCTACAAGACCCTTAGCAACACAACGGAACCTCACTAAAACCCTATGGGCTCCTACAGAACACTGCAGGTGCCTACGGAACCCTAGAGACCCCTACGGAACCCTACAGACACCTGCGGGCATTTACGGAACCCTGCAGGCCCCTACGGAACCCTACAGGTCCATACAGAACCCCACAGGGCCCTACGGAACTTTACCAGCCACTAAAACACTCTACGGGCCCCTACGGAACTCTGCAGAACCCTCCGGAACCTTACAGAATCCCACAGACTCCTACAGACTTCTGTGGGCACTTACACAACCCTACAGGTCCCTACGGAAATCTACGGGACTCTATGGGCCCCTAGGGAACCCTATAGATTTCGATGGAACCCTATGAGCCCCTCTGGAACCCTACAGAATACTCCAGGACCCGACAGCACTCTACAAGACCCTTAGCAACACAACGGAACCTCACTAAAACCCTATGGGCTCCTACAGAACACTGTAGGCGCCTACGGAAACCTACAGACCCCTACAGAATACTACCAGCCACTACAGAAAAATATGGCCCCTACGGAACTCTACGGAACCTGGCAGAAACACTGTGGGCCCCTACTGGCCCTTGCGGGCACTTGCAGAACTCTGCAGGAACCCACGGAACTTTATGGAACCCTACCAGCCCCTACGGAAGCCTAAAGTCCCTTGCAGGCAGTTACGGAACGGTACAGGGCCCTAGGGAACTTTACCAGCCACTACGGAACTCTACGGGCCCCTACGGAACCCTGCAGAACCTTACAGAATCCCACGGATTCCTACAGACTCCTGCGGGCACTTACTCAACCCTAGAGGACCCTACGGAACACTACTGGCTCCTGCGGTACTCCACAGGCCTCTAGGGAACCTACGAAGCTCTACGGAACCCTATGGATCCTTACGGCACAGTACGGGCCCCTTCAGACCTCTGCGGGCGCTTATGGAAACCTACAGGACCCTACCGAAACTGTACGAGACTCTACAGGCCCCTAGGGAACACCACAGGCCCCTACGGAACCCTACACAACCCTCCGGAAACATATGGCACCCTACAAGCTCCTACCAACCCCTGCGGGCACTTACATAACCCTACAGGCCCCTACGAAAATCTACGGGACTCTACGGGCCCCTAGGGAACCCTTCAGATTTCGACGGAACCCTACCAGCCCCTCTGGAACCCTACAGAATACTCCAGGACCCGACAGCACTCTACAAGACCCTTAGCAACACAACGGAACCTCACTAAAACCCTATGGGCTCCTACAGAACACTGCAGGTGCCTACGGAACCCTACAGACCCGTACAGACACCTACGGGCACTTACAGAACACTGCAGGCCCCTACGGAACCCTACAGGTCCATACAGAACCCCACAGGGCCCTACGGAACTTTACCAGCCACTATGGAACTCTACGGGTCCCTACGGAACCCTGCAGAATCCTCCAGAACCTTACAGAATCCCACAGACTCCTACAGACTTCTGCGGGCACTTACACAACCCTACAGGCCCCTACGGAAATCTATGGGACTCTACGGGCCCCTAGGGAACCCTACAGATTTCGACGGAACCCTACCAGCCCCTCTGGAACCCTACAGAATACTCCAGGACCCGACAGAACTCTACAAGACCCTTAGCAACACAACGGAACCTCACTAAAACCCTATGGGCTCCTACAGAACACTGCAGGTGCCTACGGAACCCTAGAGACCCCTACGGAACCCTACAGACACCTGCGGGCACTTACGGAACCCTGCAGGCCCCTACGGAACCCTACAGGTCCATACAGAACCCCACAGGGCCCTACGGAACTTTACCAGCCACTGCGGAACTCTACGGGTCCCTACGGAACCCTGCAGAACCCTCCAGAACCTTACAGAATCCCACAGACTCCTACAGACTTCTGCGGGCACTTACACAACCCTACAGGTCCCTACGGAAATCTACGGGACTCTATGGGCCCCTACGGAACCCTATAGATTTCGATGGAACCCTATGAGGCCCTCTGGAACCCTACAGAATACTCCAGGACCCGACAGCACTCTACAAGACCCTTAGCAACACAACGGAACCTCACTAAAACCCTATGGGCTCCTACAGAACACTGCAGGCGCCTACGGAAACCTACAGACCCCTACAGAATACTACCACCACTACAGAAAAATATGGCCCCTACGGAACTCTACGGAACCTGGCAGAAACACTGTGGGCCCCTACAGGCCCTTGCGGGCACTTGCAGAACTCTGCAGGAACCCACGGAACTTTATGGAACCCTACCAGCCCCTACGGAAGCCTAAAGACCATTGCAGGCAGTTACGGAACGGTACAGGGCCCTAGGGAACTTTACCAGCCACTACGGAACTCTACGGGCCCCTACGGAACCCTGCAGAACCTTACAGAATCCCACGGATTCCTACAGACTCCTGCGGGCACTTACTCAACCCTAGAGGACCCTACGGAACACTGCCAGCTCCTATGGAAGGAACCCTACGGGCCCCTACAGAACACTACTGGCTCCTGCGGTACTCCAGAGGCCTCTAGGGAACCTACGAAGCTCTACGGAACCCTATGGATCCTTACGGCACAGTACGGGCCCCTTCAGACCTCTGCGGGCGCTTATGGAAACCTACAGGACCCTACGGAACTGTACGAGACTCTACAGGCCCCTAGGGAACACCACAGGCCCCTACAGAACCCTACACAACCCTCCGGAAACATATGGCACCCTACAAGCTCCTACCAACCCCTGCGGGCACTTACACAACCCTACAGGCCCCTACGGAAATCTATGGGACTCTACGGGCCCCTAGGGAACCCTACAGATTTCGACGGAACCCTACAAGGCCCTCTGGAACCCTACAGAATACTCCAGGACCCGACAGAACTCTACAAGACCCTTAGCAACACAACGGAACCTCACTAAAACCCTATGGGCTCCTACAGAACACTGCAGGTGCCTACGGAACCCTACAGACCCGTACAGACACCTACGGGCACTTACAGAACACTGCAGGCCCCTATGGAACCCTACAGGTCCATACAGAACCCCACAGGGCCCTACGGAACTTTACCAGCCACTACGGAACTCTACGGGCCCCTACAGAACCCTGCAGAACCCTCCAGAACCTTACAGAATCCCACGGATTCCTACAGACTCCTGCGGGCACTTACTCAACCCTAGAGGACCCTACGGAACACTACTGGCTCCTGCGGTACTCCACAGGCCTCTAGGGAACCTACGAAGCTCTACGGAACCCTATGGATCCTTACGGAACAGTATGGGCCCCTTCAGACCTCTGCGGGCGCTTATGGAAACCTACAGGACCCTACGGAACTGTACGAGACTCTACAGGCCCCTAGGGAACACCACAGGTCCCTACGGAACCCTACACAACCCTCCGGAAACATATGGCACCCTACAAGCTCCTACCAACCCCTGCGGGCACTTACATAACCCTACAGGTCCCTACGGAAATCTACGGGACTCTACGGGCCCCTAGGGAACCCTACAGATTTCGACGGAACCCTACGAGGCCCTCTGGAACCCTACAGAATACTCCAGGACCCGACAGCACTCTACAAGACCCTTAGCAACACAACGGAACCTCACTAAAACCCTATGGGCTCCTAGAGAACACTGCAGGTGCCTACGGAACCCTAGAGACCCCTACGGAACCCTACAGACACCTGCGGGCACTTACGGAACCCTGCAGGCCCCTACGGAACCCTACAGGTCCATACAGAACCCCACAGGGCCCTACGGAACTTTACCAGCCACTGCGGAACTCTACGGGTCCCTACGGAACCCTGCAGAACCCTCCAGAACCTTACAGAATCCCACAGACTCCTACAGACTTCTGCGGGCACTTAAACAACCCTAGAGGTCCCTACGGAAATCTACGGGACTCTATGGGCCCCTAGGGAACCCTATAGATTTCGATGGAACCCTATGAGGCCCTCTGGAACCCTACAGAATACTCCAGGACCCGACAGCACTCTACAAGACCCTTAGCAACACAACGGAACCTCACTAAAACCCTATGGGCTCCTACAGAACACTGCAGGCGCCTACGGAACCCTACAGACCCCTACAGAATACTACCACCACTACAGAAAAATATGGCCCCTACGGAACTCTACGGAACCTGGCAGAAACACTGTGGGCCCCTACAGGCCCTTGCGGGCACTTGCAGAACTCTGCAGGAACCCACGGAACTTTATGGAACCCTACCAGCCCCTACGGAAGCCTAAAGACCATTGCAGGCAGTTACGGAACGGTACAGGGCCCTAGGGAACTTTACCAGCCCCTACGGAACTCTACGGGCCCCTACGGAACCCTGCAGAACCTTACAGAATCCCACAGATTCCTACAGACTCCTGCGGGCACTTACTCAACCCTAGAGGACCCTACGGAACACTGCCAGCTCCTATGGAAGGAACCTTACGGGCCCCTATGGAACACTACTGGCTCCTGCGGTACTCCAGAGGCCTCTAGGGAACCTACGAAGCTCTATGGAGCCCTATGGATTCTTACGGAACAGCACGGGCCCCTTCAGACCTCTGCGGGCGCTTATGGAAACCTACAGGACCCTACGGAACTGTACGAGACTCTACAGGCCCCTAGGGAACACCACAGGCCCCTACGGAACCGTACGAGACTCTACAGGCCCCTAGGGAACACCACAGGCCCCTACGGAACCCTACACAACCCTCTGGAAACTTATGGCACCCTACAAGCTCCTACCAACCCCTGCGAGCACTTACACAACCCTACAGGTCCCTACGGCAATCTACGGGACTCTATGGGCCCCTAGGGAACCCTTCAGATTTCGACGGAACCCTACGAGCCCCTCTGGAACCCTACAGAATACTCCAGGACCCGACAGCACTCTACAAGACCCTTAGCAACACAACGGAACCTCACTAAAACCCTATGGGCTCCTACAGAACACTGTAGGTGCCTACGGAAACCTACAGACCCCTACAGAATACTACCAGCCACTACAGAAAAATATGGCCCCTACGGAACCTGGCAGAAACACTGTGGGCCCCTACAGGCCCTTGCGGGCACTTGCAGAACTCTGCAGGAACCCACGGAACTTTATGGAACCCTGCCAGCCCCTACGGAAGCCTAAAGACCCTTGCAGGCAGTTACGGAACGGTACAGGGCCCTAGGGAACTTTACCAGCCACTATGGAACTCTACGGGCCCCTACGGAACCCTGCAGAACCCTCCAGAACCTTACAGAATCCCACGGATTCCTACAGACTCCTGCGGGCACTTACTCAACCCTAGAGGACCCTACGGAACACTACTGGCTCCTGCGGTACTCCAGAGGCCTCTAGGGAACCTACGAAGCTCTACGGAACCCTATGGATCCTTACGGCACAGTACGGGCCCCTTCAGACCTCTGCGGGCGCTTATGGAAACCTACAGGACCCTACCGAAACTGTACGAGACTCTACAGGCCCCTAGGGAACACCACAGGCCCCTACGGAACCCTACACAACCCTCCGGAAACATATGGCACCCTACAAGCTCCTACCAACCCCTGCGGGCACTTACATAACCCTACAGGTCCCTACGGAAATCTACGGGACTCTACGGGCCCCTAGGGAACCCTACAGATTTCGACGGAACCCTACGAGCCCCTCTGGAACCCTACAGAATACTCCAGGACCCGACAGCACTCTACAAGACCCTTAGCAACACAACGGAACCTCACTAAAACCCTATGGGCTCCTACAGAACACTGCAGGTGCCTACGGAACCCTAGAGACCCCTACGGAACCCTACAGACACCTGCGGGCACTTACGGAACCCTGCAGGCCCCTACGGAACCCTACAGGTCCATACAGAACCCCACAGGGCCCTACGGAACTTTACCAGCCACTGCGGAACTCTACGGGTCCCTACGGAACCCTGCAGAACCCTCCAGAACCTTACAGAATCCCACAGACTCCTACAGACTTCTGCGGGCACTTACACAACCCTACAGGTCCCTACGGAAATCTACGGGACTCTATGGGCCCCTAGGGAACCCTATAGATTTCGATGGAACCCTATGAGGCCCTCTGGAACCCTACAGAATACTCCAGGACCCGACAGCACTCTACAAGACCCTTAGCAACACAACGGAACCTCACTAAAACCCTATGGGCTCCTACAGAACACTGCAGGCGCCTACGGAACCCTACAGACCCCTACAGAATACTACCACCACTACAGAAAAATATGGCCCCTACGGAATTCTACGGAACCTGGCAGAAACACTGTGGGCCCCTACAGGCCCTTGCGGGCACTTGCAGAACTCTGCAGGAACCCACGGAACTTTATGGAACCCTACCAGCCCCTACGGAAGCCTAAAGACCCTTGCAGGCAGTTACGGAACGGTACAGGGCCCTAGGGAACTTTACCAGCCCCTACGGAACTCTACGGGCCCTTACGGAACCCTGCAGAACCTTACAGAATCCCACGGATTCCTACAGACTCCTGCGGGCACTTACTCAACCCTAGAGGACCCTACGGAACACTGCCAGCTCCTATGGAAGGAACCCTACGGGCCCCTACAGAACACTACTGGCTCCTGCGGTACTCCACAGGCCTCTAGGGAACCTACGAAGCTCTACGGAACCCTATGGATCCTTACGGCACAGTACGGGCCCATTCAGACCTCTGCGGGCGCTTATGGAAACCTACAGGACCCTACGGAACTGTACGAGACTCTACAGGCCCCTAGGGAACACCACAGGCCCCTACAGAACCCTACACAACCCTCCGGAAACATATGGCACCCTACAAGCTCCTACCAACCCCTGCGGGCACTTACACAACCCTACAGGCCCCTACGGAAATCTATGGGACTCTACGGGCCCCTAGGGAACCCTACAGATTTCGACGGAACCCTATGAGCCCCTCTGGAACCCTACAGAATACTCCAGGACCCGACAGGACTCTACAAGACCCTTAGCAACACAACGGAACCTCACTAAAACCCTATGGGCTCCTACAGAACACTGTAGGTGCCTACGGAACCCTACAGACCCGTACAGACACCTACGGGCACTTACAGAACACTGCAGGCCCCTATGGAACCCTACAGGTCCATACAGAACCCCACAGGGCCCTACGGAACTTTACCAGCCACTACGGAACTCTACGGGCCCCTACAGAACCCTGCAGAACCCTCCAGAACCTTACAGAATCCCACGGATTCCTACAGACTCCTGCGGGCACTTACTCAACCCTAGAGGACCCTACGGAACACTACTGGCTCCTGCGGTACTCCAGAGGCCTCTAGGGAACCTACGAAGCTCTACGGAACCCTATGGATCCTTACGGAACAGTATGGGCCCCTTCAGACCTCTGCGGGCGCTTATGGAAACCTACAGGACCCTACGGAACTGTACGAGACTCTACAGGCCCCTAGGGAACACCACAGGCCCCTACGGAACCCTACACAACCCTCCGGAAACATATGGCACCCTACAAGCTCCTACCAACCCCTGCGGGCACTTACACAACCCTACAGGCCCCTACGGAAATCTACGGGACTCTACGGGCCCCTAGGGAACCCTACAGATTTCGACGGAACCCTACGAGGCCCTCTGGAACCCTACAGAATACTCCAGGACCCGACAGCACTCTACAAGACCCTTAGCAACACAATGGAACCTCACTAAAACCCTATGGGCTCCTACAGAACACTGTAGGTGCCTACGGAAACCTACAGACCCCTACAGAACACTACCAGTCACTACAGAAAAATATGGCCCCTACGGAACTCTACGGAACCTGGCAGAAACACTGTGGGCCTCTACAGGCCCTTGCGGGCACTTGCAGAACTCTGCAGGAACCCACGGAACTTTATGGAACCCTACCAGCCCCTACGGAAGCCTAAAGACCCTTGCAGGCAGTTACGGAACGGTACAGGGCCCTAGGGAACTTTACCAGCCACTACGGAACTCTACGGGCCCCTACGGAACCCTGCAGAACCTTACAGAATCCCACGGATTCCTACAGACTCCTGCGGGCACTTACTCAACCCTAGAGGACCCTACGGAACACTGCCAGCTCCTATGGAAGGAACCCTACGGGCCCCTACAGAACACTACTGGCTCCTGCGGTACTCCAGAGGCCTCTAGGGAACCTACGAAGCTCTACGGAACCCTATGGATCCTTATGGCACAGTACGGGGCCCTTCAGACCTCTGCGGGCGATATTGGAAACCTACAGGACCCTACGGAACTGTACGAGACTCTACAGGCCCCTAGGGAACACCACAGGCCCCTACGGAACCGTACGAGACTCTACAGGCCCCTAGGGAACACCACAGGCCCCTACGGAACCCTACACAACCCTCTGGAAACTTATGGCACCCTACAAGCTCCTACCAACCCCTGCGAGCACTTACACAACCCTACAGGTCCCTACGGCAATCTACGGGACTCTATGGGCCCCTAGGGAACCCTTCAGATTTCGACGGAACCCTACGAGCCCCTCTGGAACCCTACAGAATACTCCAGGACCCGACAGCACTCTACAAGACCCTTAGCAACACAACGGAACCTCACTAAAACCCTATGGGCTCCTACAGAACACTGTAGGTGCCTACGGAAACCTACAGACCCCTACAGAATACTACCAGCCACTACAGAAAAATATGGCCCCTACGGAACCTGGCAGAAACACTGTGGGCCCCTACAGGCCCTTGCGGGCACTTGCAGAACTCTGCAGGAACCCACGGAACTTTATGGAACCCTGCCAGCCCCTACGGAAGCCTAAAGACCCTTGCAGGCAGTTACGGAACGGTACAGGGCCCTAGGGAACTTTACCAGCCACTATGGAACTCTACGGGCCCCTACGGAACCCTGCAGAACCCTCCAGAACCTTACAGAATCCCACGGATTCCTACAGACTCCTGCGGGCACTTACTCAACCCTAGAGGACCCTACGGAACACTACTGGCTCCTGCGGTACTCCAGAGGCCTCTAGGGAACCTACGAAGCTCTACGGAACCCTATGGATCCTTACGGCACAGTACGGGCCCATTCAGACCTCTGCGGGCGCTTATGGAAACCTACAGGACCCTACCGAAACTGTACGAGACTCTACAGGCCCCTAGGGAACACCACAGGCCCCTACGGAACCCTACACAACCCTCCGGAAACATATGGCACCCTACAAGCTCCTACCAACCCCTGCGGGCACTTACATAACCCTACAGGTCCCTACGGAAATCTACGGGACTCTACGGGCCCCTAGGGAACCCTACAGATTTCGACGGAACCCTACGAGCCCCTCTGGAACCCTACAGAATACTCCAGGACCCGACAGCACTCTACAAGACCCTTAGCAACACAACGGAACCTCACTAAAACCCTATGGGCTCCTACAGAACACTGCAGGTGCCTACGGAACCCTAGAGACCCCTACGGAACCCTACAGACACCTGCGGGCACTTACGGAACCCTGCAGGCCCCTACGGAACCCTACAGGTCCATACAGAACCCCACAGGGCCCTACGGAACTTTACCAGCCACTGCGGAACTCTACGGGTCCCTACGGAACCCTGCAGAACCCTCCAGAACCTTACAGAATCCCACAGACTCCTACAGACTTCTGCGGGCACTTACACAACCCTACAGGTCCCTACGGAAATCTACGGGACTCTATGGGCCCCTAGGGAACCCTATAGATTTCGATGGAACCCTATGAGGCCCTCTGGAACCCTACAGAATACTCCAGGACCCGACAGCACTCTACAAGACCCTTAGCAACACAACGGAACCTCACTAAAACCCTATGGGCTCCTACAGAACACTGCAGGTGCCTACGGAACCCTAGAGACCCCTACGGAACCCTACAGACACCTGCGGGCACTTACGGAACCCTGCAGGCCCCTACGGAACCCTACAGGTCCATACAGAACCCCACAGGGCCCTACGGAACTTTACCAGCCACTGCGGAACTCTACGGGTCCCTACGGAACCCTGCAGAACCCTCCAGAACCTTACAGAATCCCACAGACTCCTACAGACTTCTGCGGGCACTTACACAACCCTACAGGTCCCTACGGAAATCTACGGGACTCTATGGGCCCCTACGGAACCCTATAGATTTCGATGGAACCCTATGAGGCCCTCTGGAACCCTACAGAATACTCCAGGACCCGACAGCACTCTACAAGACCCTTAGCAACACAACGGAACCTCACTAAAACCCTATGGGCTCCTACAGAACACTGCAGGCGCCTACGGAAACCTACAGACCCCTACAGAATACTACCACCACTACAGAAAAATATGGCCCCTACGGAACTCTACGGAACCTGGCAGAAACACTGTGGGCCCCTACAGGCCCTTGCGGGCACTTGCAGAACTCTGCAGGAACCCACGGAACTTTATGGAACCCTACCAGCCCCTACGGAAGCCTAAAGACCATTGCAGGCAGTTACGGAACGGTACAGGGCCCTAGGGAACTTTACCAGCCACTACGGAACTCTACGGGCCCCTACGGAACCCTGCAGAACCTTACAGAATCCCACGGATTCCTACAGACTCCTGCGGGCACTTACTCAACCCTAGAGGACCCTACGGAACACTGCCAGCTCCTATGGAAGGAACCCTACGGGCCCCTACAGAACACTACTGGCTCCTGCGGTACTCCAGAGGCCTCTAGGGAACCTACGAAGCTCTACGGAACCCTATGGATCCTTACGGCACAGTACGGGCCCCTTCAGACCTCTGCGGGCGCTTATGGAAACCTACAGGACCCTACGGAACTGTACGAGACTCTACAGGCCCCTAGGGAACACCACAGGCCCCTACAGAACCCTACACAACCCTCCGGAAACATATGGCACCCTACAAGCTCCTACCAACCCCTGCGGGCACTTACACAACCCTACAGGCCCCTACGGAAATCTATGGGACTCTACGGGCCCCTAGGGAACCCTACAGATTTCGACGGAACCCTACAAGGCCCTCTGGAACCCTACAGAATACTCCAGGACCCGACAGAACTCTACAAGACCCTTAGCAACACAACGGAACCTCACTAAAACCCTATGGGCTCCTACAGAACACTGCAGGTGCCTACGGAACCCTACAGACCCGTACAGACACCTACGGGCACTTACAGAACACTGCAGGCCCCTATGGAACCCTACAGGTCCATACAGAACCCCACAGGGCCCTACGGAACTTTACCAGCCACTACGGAACTCTACGGGCCCCTACAGAACCCTGCAGAACCCTCCAGAACCTTACAGAATCCCACGGATTCCTACAGACTCCTGCGGGCACTTACTCAACCCTAGAGGACCCTACGGAACACTACTGGCTCCTGCGGTACTCCACAGGCCTCTAGGGAACCTACGAAGCTCTACGGAACCCTATGGATCCTTACGGAACAGTATGGGCCCCTTCAGACCTCTGCGGGCGCTTATGGAAACCTACAGGACCCTACGGAACTGTACGAGACTCTACAGGCCCCTAGGGAACACCACAGGTCCCTACGGAACCCTACACAACCCTCCGGAAACATATGGCACCCTACAAGCTCCTACCAACCCCTGCGGGCACTTACATAACCCTACAGGTCCCTACGGAAATCTACGGGACTCTACGGGCCCCTAGGGAACCCTACAGATTTCGACGGAACCCTACGAGGCCCTCTGGAACCCTACAGAATACTCCAGGACCCGACAGCACTCTACAAGACCCTTAGCAACACAACGGAACCTCACTAAAACCCTATGGGCTCCTAGAGAACACTGCAGGTGCCTACGGAACCCTAGAGACCCCTACGGAACCCTACAGACACCTGCGGGCACTTACGGAACCCTGCAGGCCCCTACGGAACCCTACAGGTCCATACAGAACCCCACAGGGCCCTACGGAACTTTACCAGCCACTGCGGAACTCTACGGGTCCCTACGGAACCCTGCAGAACCCTCCAGAACCTTACAGAATCCCACAGACTCCTACAGACTTCTGCGGGCACTTAAACAACCCTAGAGGTCCCTACGGAAATCTACGGGACTCTATGGGCCCCTAGGGAACCCTATAGATTTCGATGGAACCCTATGAGGCCCTCTGGAACCCTACAGAATACTCCAGGACCCGACAGCACTCTACAAGACCCTTAGCAACACAACGGAACCTCACTAAAACCCTATGGGCTCCTACAGAACACTGCAGGCGCCTACGGAACCCTACAGACCCCTACAGAATACTACCACCACTACAGAAAAATATGGCCCCTACGGAACTCTACGGAACCTGGCAGAAACACTGTGGGCCCCTACAGGCCCTTGCGGGCACTTGCAGAACTCTGCAGGAACCCACGGAACTTTATGGAACCCTACCAGCCCCTACGGAAGCCTAAAGACCATTGCAGGCAGTTACGGAACGGTACAGGGCCCTAGGGAACTTTACCAGCCCCTACGGAACTCTACGGGCCCCTACGGAACCCTGCAGAACCTTACAGAATCCCACAGATTCCTACAGACTCCTGCGGGCACTTACTCAACCCTAGAGGACCCTACGGAACACTGCCAGCTCCTATGGAAGGAACCCTACGGGCCCCTACAGAACACTACTGGCTCCTGCGGTACTCCAGAGGCCTCTAGGGAACCTACGAAGCTCTACGGAACCCTATGGATCCTTATGGCACAGTACGGGGCCCTTCAGACCTCTGCGGGCGATATTGGAAACCTACAGGACCCTACGGAACTGTACGAGACTCTACAGGCCCCTAGGGAACACCACAGGCCCCTACGGAACCGTACGAGACTCTACAGGCCCCTAGGGAACACCACAGGCCCCTACGGAACCCTACACAACCCTCTGGAAACTTATGGCACCCTACAAGCTCCTACCAACCCCTGCGAGCACTTACACAACCCTACAGGTCCCTACGGCAATCTACGGGACTCTATGGGCCCCTAGGGAACCCTTCAGATTTCGACGGAACCCTACGAGCCCCTCTGGAACCCTACAGAATACTCCAGGACCCGACAGCACTCTACAAGACCCTTAGCAACACAACGGAACCTCACTAAAACCCTATGGGCTCCTACAGAACACTGTAGGTGCCTACGGAAACCTACAGACCCCTACAGAATACTACCAGCCACTACAGAAAAATATGGCCCCTACGGAACCTGGCAGAAACACTGTGGGCCCCTACAGGCCCTTGCGGGCACTTGCAGAACTCTGCAGGAACCCACGGAACTTTATGGAACCCTGCCAGCCCCTACGGAAGCCTAAAGACCCTTGCAGGCAGTTACGGAACGGTACAGGGCCCTAGGGAACTTTACCAGCCACTATGGAACTCTACGGGCCCCTACGGAACCCTGCAGAACCCTCCAGAACCTTACAGAATCCCACGGATTCCTACAGACTCCTGCGGGCACTTACTCAACCCTAGAGGACCCTACGGAACACTACTGGCTCCTGCGGTACTCCAGAGGCCTCTAGGGAACCTACGAAGCTCTACGGAACCCTATGGATCCTTACGGCACAGTACGGGCCCCTTCAGACCTCTGCGGGCGCTTATGGAAACCTACAGGACCCTACCGAAACTGTACGAGACTCTACAGGCCCCTAGGGAACACCACAGGCCCCTACGGAACCCTACACAACCCTCCGGAAACATATGGCACCCTACAAGCTCCTACCAACCCCTGCGGGCACTTACATAACCCTACAGGTCCCTACGGAAATCTACGGGACTCTACGGGCCCCTAGGGAACCCTACAGATTTCGACGGAACCCTACGAGCCCCTCTGGAACCCTACAGAATACTCCAGGACCCGACAGCACTCTACAAGACCCTTAGCAACACAACGGAACCTCACTAAAACCCTATGGGCTCCTACAGAACACTGCAGGTGCCTACGGAACCCTAGAGACCCCTACGGAACCCTACAGACACCTGCGGGCACTTACGGAACCCTGCAGGCCCCTACGGAACCCTACAGGTCCATACAGAACCCCACAGGGCCCTACGGAACTTTACCAGCCACTGCGGAACTCTACGGGTCCCTACGGAACCCTGCAGAACCCTCCAGAACCTTACAGAATCCCACAGACTCCTACAGACTTCTGCGGGCACTTACACAACCCTACAGGTCCCTACGGAAATCTACGGGACTCTATGGGCCCCTAGGGAACCCTATAGATTTCGATGGAACCCTATGAGGCCCTCTGGAACCCTACAGAATAC
Source organism: Numenius arquata (assembly GCF_964106895.1). Classification (NCBI taxonomy): domain Eukaryota; kingdom Metazoa; phylum Chordata; class Aves; order Charadriiformes; family Scolopacidae; genus Numenius; species Numenius arquata. The sequence continues at coordinate 10,991 of NW_027414284.1, read as the reverse complement.
TCCAGGACCCGACAGCACTCTACAAGACCCTTAGCAACACAACGGAACCTCACTAAAACCCTATGGGCTCCTACAGAACACTGCAGGCACCTACGGAACCCTACAGACCCCTACAGAATACTACCACCACTACAGAAAAATATGGCCCCTACGGAATTCTACGGAACCTGGCAGAAACACTGTGGGCCCCTACAGGCCCTTGCGGGCACTTGCAGAACTCTGCAGGAACCCACGGAACTTTATGGAACCCTACCAGCCCCTACGGAAGCCTAAAGACCCTTGCAGGCAGTTACGGAACGGTACAGGGCCCTAGGGAACTTTACCAGCCCCTACGGAACTCTACGGGCCCTTACGGAACCCTGCAGAACCTTACAGAATCCCACGGATTCCTACAGACTCCTGCGGGCACTTACTCAACCCTAGAGGACCCTACGGAACACTGCCAGCTCCTATGGAAGGAACCCTACGGGCCCCTACAGAACACTACTGGCTCCTGCGGTACTCCAGAGGCCTCTAGGGAACCTACGAAGCTCTACGGAACCCTATGGATCCTTACGGCACAGTACGGGCCCATTCAGACCTCTGCGGGCGCTTATGGAAACCTACAGGACCCTACGGAACTGTACGAGACTCTACAGGCCCCTAGGGAACACCACAGGCCCCTACAGAACCCTACACAACCCTCCGGAAACATATGGCACCCTACAAGCTCCTACCAACCCCTGCGGGCACTTACACAACCCTACAGGCCCCTACGGAAATCTATGGGACTCTACGGGCCCCTAGGGAACCCTACAGATTTCGACGGAACCCTACGAGCCCCTCTGGAACCCTACAGAATACTCCAGGACCCGACAGGACTCTACAAGACCCTTAGCAACACAACGGAACCTCACTAAAACCCTATGGGCTCCTACAGAACACTGTAGGTGCCTACGGAACCCTACAGACCCGTACAGACACCTACGGGCACTTACAGAACACTGCAGGCCCCTATGGAACCCTACAGGTCCATACAGAACCCCACAGGGCCCTACGGAACTTTACCAGCCACTACGGAACTCTACGGGCCCCTACAGAACCCTGCAGAACCCTCCAGAACCTTACAGAATCCCACGGATTCCTACAGACTCCTGCGGGCACTTACTCAACCCTAGAGGACCCTACGGAACACTACTGGCTCCTGCGGTACTCCACAGGCCTCTAGGGAACCTACGAAGCTCTACGGAACCCTATGGATCCTTACGGAACAGTATGGGCCCCTTCAGACCTCTGCGGGCGCTTATGGAAACCTACAGGACCCTACGGAACTGTACGAGACTCTACAGGCCCCTAGGGAACACCACAGGTCCCTACGGAACCCTACACAACCCTCCGGAAACATATGGCACCCTACAAGCTCCTACCAACCCCTGCGGGCACTTACATAACCCTACAGGTCCCTACGGAAATCTACGGGACTCTACGGGCCCCTAGGGAACCCTACAGATTTCGACGGAACCCTACGAGGCCCTCTGGAACCCTACAGAATACTCCAGGACCCGACAGCACTCTACAAGACCCTTAGCAACACAACGGAACCTCACTAAAACCCTATGGGCTCCTAGAGAACACTGCAGGTGCCTACGGAACCCTAGAGACCCCTACGGAACCCTACAGACACCTGCGGGCACTTACGGAACCCTGCAGGCCCCTACGGAACCCTACAGGTCCATACAGAACCCCACAGGGCCCTACGGAACTTTACCAGCCACTGCGGAACTCTACGGGTCCCTACGGAACCCTGCAGAACCCTCCAGAACCTTACAGAATCCCACAGACTCCTACAGACTTCTGCGGGCACTTAAACAACCCTAGAGGTCCCTACGGAAATCTACGGGACTCTATGGGCCCCTAGGGAACCCTATAGATTTCGATGGAACCCTATGAGGCCCTCTGGAACCCTACAGAATACTCCAGGACCCGACAGCACTCTACAAGACCCTTAGCAACACAATGGAACCTCACTAAAACCCTATGGGCTCCTACAGAACACTGTAGGTGCCTACGGAAACCTACAGACCCCTACAGAACACTACCAGTCACTACAGAAAAATATGGCCCCTACGGAACTCTACGGAACCTGGCAGAAACACTGTGGGCCTCTACAGGCCCTTGCGGGCACTTGCAGAACTCTGCAGGAACCCACGGAACTTTATGGAACCCTACCAGCCCCTACGGAAGCCTAAAGACCCTTGCAGGCAGTTACGGAACGGTACAGGGCCCTAGGGAACTTTACCAGCCACTACGGAACTCTACGGGCCCCTACGGAACCCTGCAGAACCTTACAGAATCCCACGGATTCCTACAGACTCCTGCGGGCACTTACTCAACCCTAGAGGACCCTACGGAACACTGCCAGCTCCTATGGAAGGAACCCTACGGGCCCCTACAGAACACTACTGGCTCCTGCGGTACTCCAGAGGCCTCTAGGGAACCTACGAAGCTCTACGGAACCCTATGGATCCTTATGGCACAGTACGGGGCCCTTCAGACCTCTGCGGGCGATATTGGAAACCTACAGGACCCTACGGAACTGTACGAGACTCTACAGGCCCCTAGGGAACACCACAGGCCCCTACGGAACCGTACGAGACTCTACAGGCCCCTAGGGAACACCACAGGCCCCTACGGAACCCTACACAACCCTCTGGAAACTTATGGCACCCTACAAGCTCCTACCAACCCCTGCGAGCACTTACACAACCCTACAGGTCCCTACGGCAATCTACGGGACTCTATGGGCCCCTAGGGAACCCTTCAGATTTCGACGGAACCCTACGAGCCCCTCTGGAACCCTACAGAATACTCCAGGACCCGACAGCACTCTACAAGACCCTTAGCAACACAACGGAACCTCACTAAAACCCTATGGGCTCCTACAGAACACTGTAGGTGCCTACGGAAACCTACAGACCCCTACAGAATACTACCAGCCACTACAGAAAAATATGGCCCCTACGGAACCTGGCAGAAACACTGTGGGCCCCTACAGGCCCTTGCGGGCACTTGCAGAACTCTGCAGGAACCCACGGAACTTTATGGAACCCTGCCAGCCCCTACGGAAGCCTAAAGACCCTTGCAGGCAGTTACGGAACGGTACAGGGCCCTAGGGAACTTTACCAGCCACTATGGAACTCTACGGGCCCCTACGGAACCCTGCAGAACCCTCCAGAACCTTACAGAATCCCACGGATTCCTACAGACTCCTGCGGGCACTTACTCAACCCTAGAGGACCCTACGGAACACTACTGGCTCCTGCGGTACTCCAGAGGCCTCTAGGGAACCTACGAAGCTCTACGGAACCCTATGGATCCTTACGGCACAGTACGGGCCCCTTCAGACCTCTGCGGGCGCTTATGGAAACCTACAGGACCCTACCGAAACTGTACGAGACTCTACAGGCCCCTAGGGAACACCACAGGCCCCTACGGAACCCTACACAACCCTCCGGAAACATATGGCACCCTACAAGCTCCTACCAACCCCTGCGGGCACTTACATAACCCTACAGGTCCCTACGGAAATCTACGGGACTCTACGGGCCCCTAGGGAACCCTACAGATTTCGACGGAACCCTACGAGCCCCTCTGGAACCCTACAGAATACTCCAGGACCCGACAGCACTCTACAAGACCCTTAGCAACACAACGGAACCTCACTAAAACCCTATGGGCTCCTACAGAACACTGCAGGTGCCTACGGAACCCTAGAGACCCCTACGGAACCCTACAGACACCTGCGGGCACTTACGGAACCCTGCAGGCCCCTACGGAACCCTACAGGTCCATACAGAACCCCACAGGGCCCTACGGAACTTTACCAGCCACTGCGGAACTCTACGGGTCCCTACGGAACCCTGCAGAACCCTCCAGAACCTTACAGAATCCCACAGACTCCTACAGACTTCTGCGGGCACTTACACAACCCTACAGGTCCCTACGGAAATCTACGGGACTCTATGGGCCCCTAGGGAACCCTATAGATTTCGATGGAACCCTATGAGGCCCTCTGGAACCCTACAGAATACTCCAGGACCCGACAGCACTCTACAAGACCCTTAGCAACACAACGGAACCTCACTAAAACCCTATGGGCTCCTACAGAACACTGCAGGCACCTACGGAACCCTACAGACCCCTACAGAATACTACCACCACTACAGAAAAATATGGCCCCTACGGAATTCTACGGAACCTGGCAGAAACACTGTGGGCCCCTACAGGCCCTTGCGGGCACTTGCAGAACTCTGCAGGAACCCACGGAACTTTATGGAACCCTACCAGCCCCTACGGAAGCCTAAAGACCCTTGCAGGCAGTTACGGAACGGTACAGGGCCCTAGGGAACTTTACCAGCCCCTACGGAACTCTACGGGCCCTTACGGAACCCTGCAGAACCTTACAGAATCCCACGGATTCCTACAGACTCCTGCGGGCACTTACTCAACCCTAGAGGACCCTACGGAACACTGCCAGCTCCTATGGAAGGAACCCTACGGGCCCCTACAGAACACTACTGGCTCCTGCGGTACTCCACAGGCCTCTAGGGAACCTACGAAGCTCTACGGAACCCTATGGATCCTTACGGCACAGTACGGGCCCATTCAGACCTCTGCGGGCGCTTATGGAAACCTACAGGACCCTACGGAACTGTACGAGACTCTACAGGCCCCTAGGGAACACCACAGGCCCCTACAGAACCCTACACAACCCTCCGGAAACATATGGCACCCTACAAGCTCCTACCAACCCCTGCGGGCACTTACACAACCCTACAGGCCCCTACGGAAATCTATGGGACTCTACGGGCCCCTAGGGAACCCTACAGATTTCGACGGAACCCTATGAGCCCCTCTGGAACCCTACAGAATACTCCAGGACCCGACAGGACTCTACAAGACCCTTAGCAACACAACGGAACCTCACTAAAACCCTATGGGCTCCTACAGAACACTGTAGGTGCCTACGGAACCCTACAGACCCGTACAGACACCTACGGGCACTTACAGAACACTGCAGGCCCCTATGGAACCCTACAGGTCCATACAGAACCCCACAGGGCCCTACGGAACTTTACCAGCCACTACGGAACTCTACGGGCCCCTACAGAACCCTGCAGAACCCTCCAGAACCTTACAGAATCCCACGGATTCCTACAGACTCCTGCGGGCACTTACTCAACCCTAGAGGACCCTACGGAACACTACTGGCTCCTGCGGTACTCCAGAGGCCTCTAGGGAACCTACGAAGCTCTACGGAACCCTATGGATCCTTACGGAACAGTATGGGCCCCTTCAGACCTCTGCGGGCGCTTATGGAAACCTACAGGACCCTACGGAACTGTACGAGACTCTACAGGCCCCTAGGGAACACCACAGGCCCCTACGGAACCCTACACAACCCTCCGGAAACATATGGCACCCTACAAGCTCCTACCAACCCCTGCGGGCACTTACACAACCCTACAGGCCCCTACGGAAATCTACGGGACTCTACGGGCCCCTAGGGAACCCTACAGATTTCGACGGAACCCTACGAGGCCCTCTGGAACCCTACAGAATACTCCAGGACCCGACAGCACTCTACAAGACCCTTAGCAACACAATGGAACCTCACTAAAACCCTATGGGCTCCTACAGAACACTGTAGGTGCCTACGGAAACCTACAGACCCCTACAGAACACTACCAGTCACTACAGAAAAATATGGCCCCTACGGAACTCTACGGAACCTGGCAGAAACACTGTGGGCCTCTACAGGCCCTTGCGGGCACTTGCAGAACTCTGCAGGAACCCACGGAACTTTATGGAACCCTACCAGCCCCTACGGAAGCCTAAAGACCCTTGCAGGCAGTTACGGAACGGTACAGGGCCCTAGGGAACTTTACCAGCCACTACGGAACTCTACGGGCCCCTACGGAACCCTGCAGAACCTTACAGAATCCCACGGATTCCTACAGACTCCTGCGGGCACTTACTCAACCCTAGAGGACCCTACGGAACACTGCCAGCTCCTATGGAAGGAACCCTACGGGCCCCTACAGAACACTACTGGCTCCTGCGGTACTCCAGAGGCCTCTAGGGAACCTACGAAGCTCTACGGAACCCTATGGATCCTTATGGCACAGTACGGGGCCCTTCAGACCTCTGCGGGCGCTTATGGAAACCTACAGGACCCTACGGAACTGTACGAGACTCTACAGGCCCCTAGGGAACACCACAGGCCCCTACGGAACCGTACGAGACTCTACAGGCCCCTAGGGAACACCACAGGCCCCTACGGAACCCTACACAACCCTCTGGAAACTTATGGCACCCTACAAGCTCCTACCAACCCCTGCGAGCACTTACACAACCCTACAGGTCCCTACGGCAATCTACGGGACTCTATGGGCCCCTAGGGAACCCTTCAGATTTCGACGGAACCCTACGAGCCCCTCTGGAACCCTACAGAATACTCCAGGACCCGACAGCACTCTACAAGACCCTTAGCAACACAACGGAACCTCACTAAAACCCTATGGGCTCCTACAGAACACTGTAGGTGCCTACGGAAACCTACAGACCCCTACAGAATACTACCAGCCACTACAGAAAAATATGGCCCCTACGGAACCTGGCAGAAACACTGTGGGCCCCTACAGGCCCTTGCGGGCACTTGCAGAACTCTGCAGGAACCCACGGAACTTTATGGAACCCTGCCAGCCCCTACGGAAGCCTAAAGACCCTTGCAGGCAGTTACGGAACGGTACAGGGCCCTAGGGAACTTTACCAGCCACTATGGAACTCTACGGGCCCCTACGGAACCCTGCAGAACCCTCCAGAACCTTACAGAATCCCACGGATTCCTACAGACTCCTGCGGGCACTTACTCAACCCTAGAGGACCCTACGGAACACTACTGGCTCCTGCGGTACTCCAGAGGCCTCTAGGGAACCTACGAAGCTCTACGGAACCCTATGGATCCTTACGGCACAGTACGGGCCCCTTCAGACCTCTGCGGGCGCTTATGGAAACCTACAGGACCCTACCGAAACTGTACGAGACTCTACAGGCCCCTAGGGAACACCACAGGCCCCTACGGAACCCTACACAACCCTCCGGAAACATATGGCACCCTACAAGCTCCTACCAACCCCTGCGGGCACTTACATAACCCTACAGGTCCCTACGGAAATCTACGGGACTCTACGGGCCCCTAGGGAACCCTACAGATTTCGACGGAACCCTACGAGCCCCTCTGGAACCCTACAGAATACTCCAGGACCCGACAGCACTCTACAAGACCCTTAGCAACACAACGGAACCTCACTAAAACCCTATGGGCTCCTACAGAACACTGCAGGTGCCTACGGAACCCTAGAGACCCCTACGGAACCCTACAGACACCTGCGGGCACTTACGGAACCCTGCAGGCCCCTACGGAACCCTACAGGTCCATACAGAACCCCACAGGGCCCTACGGAACTTTACCAGCCACTGCGGAACTCTACGGGTCCCTACGGAACCCTGCAGAACCCTCCAGAACCTTACAGAATCCCACAGACTCCTACAGACTTCTGCGGGCACTTACACAACCCTACAGGTCCCTACGGAAATCTACGGGACTCTATGGGCCCCTAGGGAACCCTATAGATTTCGATGGAACCCTATGAGGCCCTCTGGAACCCTACAGAATACTCCAGGACCCGACAGCACTCTACAAGACCCTTAGCAACACAACGGAACCTCACTAAAACCCTATGGGCTCCTACAGAACACTGCAGGCACCTACGGAACCCTACAGACCCCTACAGAATACTACCACCACTACAGAAAAATATGGCCCCTACGGAATTCTACGGAACCTGGCAGAAACACTGTGGGCCCCTACAGGCCCTTGCGGGCACTTGCAGAACTCTGCAGGAACCCACGGAACTTTATGGAACCCTACCAGCCCCTACGGAAGCCTAAAGACCCTTGCAGGCAGTTACGGAACGGTACAGGGCCCTAGGGAACTTTACCAGCCCCTACGGAACTCTACGGGCCCTTACGGAACCCTGCAGAACCTTACAGAATCCCACGGATTCCTACAGACTCCTGCGGGCACTTACTCAACCCTAGAGGACCCTACGGAACACTGCCAGCTCCTATGGAAGGAACCCTACGGGCCCCTACAGAACACTACTGGCTCCTGCGGTACTCCACAGGCCTCTAGGGAACCTACGAAGCTCTACGGAACCCTATGGATCCTTACGGCACAGTACGGGCCCCTTCAGACCTCTGCGGGCGCTTATGGAAACCTACAGGACCCTACGGAACTGTACGAGACTCTACAGGCCCCTAGGGAACACCACAGGCCCCTACAGAACCCTACACAACCCTCCGGAAACATATGGCACCCTACAAGCTCCTACCAACCCCTGCGGGCACTTACACAACCCTACAGGCCCCTACGGAAATCTATGGGACTCTACGGGCCCCTAGGGAACCCTACAGATTTCGACGGAACCCTATGAGCCCCTCTGGAACCCTACAGAATACTCCAGGACCCGACAGGACTCTACAAGACCCTTAGCAACACAACGGAACCTCACTAAAACCCTATGGGCTCCTACAGAACACTGTAGGTGCCTACGGAACCCTACAGACCCGTACAGACACCTACGGGCACTTACAGAACACTGCAGGCCCCTATGGAACCCTACAGGTCCATACAGAACCCCACAGGGCCCTACGGAACTTTACCAGCCACTACGGAACTCTACGGGCCCCTACAGAACCCTGCAGAACCCTCCAGAACCTTACAGAATCCCACGGATTCCTACAGACTCCTGCGGGCACTTACTCAACCCTAGAGGACCCTACGGAACACTACTGGCTCCTGCGGTACTCCAGAGGCCTCTAGGGAACCTACGAAGCTCTACGGAACCCTATGGATCCTTACGGAACAGTATGGGCCCCTTCAGACCTCTGCGGGCGCTTATGGAAACCTACAGGACCCTACGGAACTGTACGAGACTCTACAGGCCCCTAGGGAACACCACAGGCCCCTACGGAACCCTACACAACCCTCCGGAAACATATGGCACCCTACAAGCTCCTACCAACCCCTGCGGGCACTTACACAACCCTACAGGCCCCTACGGAAATCTACGGGACTCTACGGGCCCCTAGGGAACCCTACAGATTTCGACGGAACCCTACGAGGCCCTCTGGAACCCTACAGAATACTCCAGGACCCGACAGCACTCTACAAGACCCTTAGCAACACAATGGAACCTCACTAAAACCCTATGGGCTCCTACAGAACACTGTAGGTGCCTACGGAAACCTACAGACCCCTACAGAACACTACCAGTCACTACAGAAAAATATGGCCCCTACGGAACTCTACGGAACCTGGCAGAAACACTGTGGGCCTCTACAGGCCCTTGCGGGCACTTGCAGAACTCTGCAGGAACCCACGGAACTTTATGGAACCCTACCAGCCCCTACGGAAGCCTAAAGACCCTTGCAGGCAGTTACGGAACGGTACAGGGCCCTAGGGAACTTTACCAGCCACTACGGAACTCTACGGGCCCCTACGGAACCCTGCAGAACCTTACAGAATCCCACGGATTCCTACAGACTCCTGCGGGCACTTACTCAACCCTAGAGGACCCTACGGAACACTGCCAGCTCCTATGGAAGGAACCCTACGGGCCCCTACAGAACACTACTGGCTCCTGCGGTACTCCAGAGGCCTCTAGGGAACCTACGAAGCTCTACGGAACCCTATGGATCCTTATGGCACAGTACGGGGCCCTTCAGACCTCTGCGGGCGATATTGGAAACCTACAGGACCCTACGGAACTGTACGAGACTCTACAGGCCCCTAGGGAACACCACAGGCCCCTACGGAACCGTACGAGACTCTACAGGCCCCTAGGGAACACCACAGGCCCCTACGGAACCCTACACAACCCTCTGGAAACTTATGGCACCCTACAAGCTCCTACCAACCCCTGCGAGCACTTACACAACCCTACAGGTCCCTACGGCAATCTACGGGACTCTATGGGCCCCTAGGGAACCCTTCAGATTTCGACGGAACCCTACGAGCCCCTCTGGAACCCTACAGAATACTCCAGGACCCGACAGCACTCTACAAGACCCTTAGCAACACAACGGAACCTCACTAAAACCCTATGGGCTCCTACAGAACACTGTAGGTGCCTACGGAAACCTACAGACCCCTACAGAATACTACCAGCCACTACAGAAAAATATGGCCCCTACGGAACCTGGCAGAAACACTGTGGGCCCCTACAGGCCCTTGCGGGCACTTGCAGAACTCTGCAGGAACCCACGGAACTTTATGGAACCCTGCCAGCCCCTACGGAAGCCTAAAGACCCTTGCAGGCAGTTACGGAACGGTACAGGGCCCTAGGGAACTTTACCAGCCACTATGGAACTCTACGGGCCCCTACGGAACCCTGCAGAACCCTCCAGAACCTTACAGAATCCCACGGATTCCTACAGACTCCTGCGGGCACTTACTCAACCCTAGAGGACCCTACGGAACACTACTGGCTCCTGCGGTACTCCAGAGGCCTCTAGGGAACCTACGAAGCTCTACGGAACCCTATGGATCCTTACGGCACAGTACGGGCCCCTTCAGACCTCTGCGGGCGCTTATGGAAACCTACAGGACCCTACCGAAACTGTACGAGACTCTACAGGCCCCTAGGGAACACCACAGGCCCCTACGGAACCCTACACAACCCTCCGGAAACATATGGCACCCTACAAGCTCCTACCAACCCCTGCGGGCACTTACATAACCCTACAGGTCCCTACGGAAATCTACGGGACTCTACGGGCCCCTAGGGAACCCTACAGATTTCGACGGAACCCTACGAGCCCCTCTGGAACCCTACAGAATACTCCAGGACCCGACAGCACTCTACAAGACCCTTAGCAACACAACG
>NW_027414283.1:0-50749 GCF_964106895.1 Numenius arquata | reverse complement strand
AACTACTTGCATTGCCACCCAGACTTTGGGGGCTGCGGGCTTTCCTGGCCACTCTATTCTCAAAAGCACCTTTTTTTCACTTTTCCCCAGCATCGGCCTCCAATATGCCGAACTTCCGCAGCTGACTCCCACAGCCAAGGTGGCAGCCAGAACAACTCTTGCTTTTTATGAACGCCTCTGGGAACTACTTGCATTGCCACCCAGACTTTGGGGCTGCGGTCTTTCCTGGCCACTCTATCCTCAAAAGCACCTTTTTTTCACTTTTTCCCAGCACCGGCCTCCAATATGCCGAACGTCCTGGCCTTGTTCCCACACCCAAGGTGGCAGCCAGAACAACTCTTGCTTTTTATGAACGCCTCTGGGAACTACTTGCATTGCCACCCAGACTTTGGGGCTGCGGGCTTTCCTGGCCACTCTATGCTCAAAAGCACCTTTTTTTCACTTTTCCCTAGCATCGGCCTCCAATATGCCCAACGTCCGGAGCTGACTCCCACAGCCAAGGTGGCAGCCAGAACAACCCTTGCTTTTTATGAACGCCTCTGGGAACTACTTGCATTGCCACCCAGACTTTGGGGCTGCGGGCTTTCCTGGCCACCCTATCCTCAAAAGCACCTTTTTTTCACTTTTTCCCAGCATCGGCCTCCAATATGCCGAACGTCCGCAGCTGACTCCCACAGCCAAGGTGGCAGCCAGAACAACTCTTGCTTTTTATGAACGCCTCTGGGAACTACTTGCATTGCCACCCAGACTTTGGGGCTGCGGGCTTTCCTGGCCACCCTATCCTCAAAAGCATCTTTTTTTCACTTTTTCCCAGCATCGGCCTCTAATATGCCCAACGTCCGCAGCTGACTCCCACAGCCAAGGTGGCAGCCAGAACAACTCTTGCTTTTTATGAACGCCTCTGGGAACTACTTGCATTGCCACCCAGACTTTGGGGCTGCGGGCTTTCCTGGCCACCCTATCCTCAAAAGCACCTTTTTTTCACTTTTCCCCAGCATCGGCCTCCAATATGCCGAACGTCCGCAGCTGACTCCCACAGCCAAGGTGGCAGCCAGAACAACCCTTGCTTTTTATGAACGCCTCTGGGAACTACTTGCATTGCCACCCAGACTTTGGGGCTGCGGGCTTTCCTGGCCACCCTATCCTCAAAAGCACCTTTTTTTCACTTTTCCCCAGCATCGGCCTCCAATATGGCGAACGTCCGGAGCTGACTCCCACAGCCAAGGTGGCAGCCAGAACAACCCTTGCTTTTTATGAACGCCTCTGGGAACTACTTGCATTGCCACCCAGACTTTGGGGCTGCGGGCTTTCCTGGCCACTCTATTCTCAAAAGCACCTTTTTTTCACTTTTTCCCTAGCATCGGCCTCCAATATGCCGAACGTCCTGGCCTGGCTCCCACACCCAAGGTGGCAGCCAGAACAACTCTTGCTTTTTATGAACGCCTCTGGGAACTACTTGCATTGCCACCCAGACTTTGGGGCTGCGGGCTTTCCTGGCCACCCTATCCTCAAAAGCACCTTTTTTTCACTTTTTCCCAGCACCGGCCTCCAATATGCCGAACGTCCTGGCCTGACTCCCACAGCCAAGGTGGCAGCCAGAACAACCCTTGCTTTTTATGAACGCCTCTGGGAACTACTTGCATTGCCACCCAGACTTTGGGGCTGCGGGCTTTCCTGGCCACTCTATTCTCAAAAGCACCTTTTTTTCACTTTTCCCCAGCATCGGCCTCCAATATGCCGAACTTCCGCAGCTGACTCCCACAGCCAAGGTGGCAGCCAGAACAACTCTTGCTTTTTATGAACGCCTCTGGGAACTACTTGCATTGCCACCCAGACTTTGGGGCTGCGGTCTTTCCTGGCCACTCTATCCTCAAAAGCACCTTTTTTTCACTTTTTCCCAGCACCGGCCTCCAATATGCCGAACGTCCTGGCCTTGTTCCCACACCCAAGGTGGCAGCCAGAACAACTCTTGCTTTTTATGAACGCCTCTGGGAACTACTTGCATTGCCACCCAGACTTTGGGGCTGCGGGCTTTCCTGGCCACTCTATGCTCAAAAGCACCTTTTTTTCACTTTTCCCTAGCATCGGCCTCCAATATGCCCAACGTCCGGAGCTGACTCCCACAGCCAAGGTGGCAGCCAGAACAACCCTTGCTTTTTATGAACGCCTCTGGGAACTACTTGCATTGCCACCCAGACTTTGGGGCTGCGGGCTTTCCTGGCCACCCTATCCTCAAAAGCACCTTTTTTTCACTTTTTCCCAGCATCGGCCTCCAATATGCCGAACGTCCGCAGCTGACTCCCACAGCCAAGGTGGCAGCCAGAACAACTCTTGCTTTTATGAACGCCTCTGGGAACTACTTGCATTGCCACCCAGACTTTGGGGCTGCGGGCTTTCCTGGCCACCCTATCCTCAAAAGCATCTTTTTTTCACTTTTTCCCAGCATCGGCCTCTAATATGCCCAACGTCCGCAGCTGACTCCCACAGCCAAGGTGGCAGCCAGAACAACTCTTGCTTTTTATGAACGCCTCTGGGAACTACTTGCATTGCCACCCAGACTTTGGGGCTGCGGGCTTTCCTGGCCACCCTATCCTCAAAAGCACCTTTTTTTCACTTTTCCCCAGCATCGGCCTCCAATATGCCGAACGTCCGGAGCTGACTCCCACAGCCAAGGTGGCAGCCAGAACAACCCTTGCTTTTTATGAACGCCTCTGGGAACTACTTGCATTGCCACCCAGACTTTGGGGCTGCGGGCTTTCCTGGCCACCCTATCCTCAAAAGCACCTTTTTTTCACTTTTTTCCAGCACCGGCCTCCAATATGGCGAACGTCCGGAGCTGACTCCCACAGCCAAGGTGGCAGCCAGAACAACCCTTGCTTTTTATGAACGCCTCTGGGAACTACTTGCATTGCCACCCAGACTTTGGGGCTGCGGGCTTTCCTGGCCACTCTATTCTCAAAAGCACCTTTTTTTCACTTTTTCCCTAGCATCGGCCTCCAATATGCCGAACGTCCTGGCCTGGCTCCCACAGCCAAGGTGGCAGCCAGAACAACTCTTGCTTTTTATGAACGCCTCTGGGAACTACTTGCATTGCCACCCAGACTTTGGGGCTGCGGGCTTTCCTGGCCACCCTATCCTCAAAAGCACCTTTTTTTCACTTTTTCCCAGCACCGGCCTCCAATATGCCGAACGTCCTGGCCTGACTCCCACAGCCAAGGTGGCAGCCAGAACAACCCTTGCTTTTTATGAACGCCTCTGGGAACTACTTGCATTGCCACCCAGACTTTGGGGCTGCGGGCTTTCCTGGCCACTCTATTCTCAAAAGCACCTTTTTTTCACTTTTCCCCAGCATCGGCCTCCAATATGCCGAACTTCCGCAGCTGACTCCCACAGCCAAGGTGGCAGCCAGAACAACTCTTGCTTTTTATGAACGCCTCTGGGAACTACTTGCATTGCCACCCAGACTTTGGGGCTGCGGTCTTTCCTGGCCACTCTATCCTCAAAAGCACCTTTTTTTCACTTTTTCCCAGCACCGGCCTCCAATATGCCGAACGTCCTGGCCTTGTTCCCACACCCAAGGTGGCAGCCAGAACAACTCTTGCTTTTTATGAACGCCTCTGGGAACTACTTGCATTGCCACCCAGACTTTGGGGCTGCGGGCTTTCCTGGCCACTCTATTCTCAAAAGCACCTTTTTTTCACTTTTCCCTAGCATCGGCCTCCAATATGCCCAACGTCCGGAGCTGACTCCCACAGCCAAGGTGGCAGCCAGAACAACCCTTGCTTTTTATGAACGCCTCTGGGAACTACTTGCATTGCCACCCAGACTTTGGGGCTGCGGGCTTTCCTGGCCACTCTATTCTCAAAAGCACCTTTTTTTCACGTTTCCCCAGCATCGGCCTCCAATATGCCGAACGTCCGGAGCTGACTCCCACAGCCAAGGTGGCAGCCAGAACAACCCTTGCTTTTTATGAACGCCTCTGGGAACTACTTGCATTGCCACCCAGACTTTGGGGCTGCGGGCTTTCCTGGCCACCCTATCCTCAAAAGCACCTTTTTTTCACTTTTCCCCAGCACCGGCCTCCAATATGCCGAACGTCCGGAGCTGACTCCCACAGCCAAGGTGGCAGCCAGAACAACCCTTGCTTTTTATGAACGCCTCTGGGAACTACTTGCATTGCCACCCAGACTTTGGGGCTGCGGGCTTTCCTGGCCACCCTATCCTCAAAAGCACCTTTTTTTCACTTTTCCCCAGCATCGGCCTCCAATATGGCGAACGTACGGAGCTGACTCCCACAGCCAAGGTGGCAGCCAGAACAACCCTTGCTTTTTATGAACGCCTCTGGGAACTACTTGCATTGCCACCCAGACTTTGGGGCTGCGGGCTTTCCTGGCCACTCTATTCTCAAAAGCACCTTTTTTTCACTTTTCCCTAGCATCGGCCTCCAATATGCCGAACGTCCGGAGCTGACTCCCACAGCCAAGGTGGCAGCCAGAACAACTCTTGCTTTTTATGAACGCCTCTGGGAACTACTTGCATTGCCACCCAGACTTTGGGGCTGCGGGCTTTCCTGGCCACCCTATCCTCAAAAGCACCTTTTTTTCACTTTTTCCCAGCACCTGCCTCCAATATGCCGAACGTCCGCAGCTGACTCCCACAGCCAAGGTGGCAGCCAGAACAACTCTTGCTTTTTATGAACGCCTCTGGGAACTACTTGCATTGCCACCCAGACTTTGGGGCTGCGGGCTTTCCTGGCCACCCTATCCGCAAAAGCACCTTTTTCTTCATATTTCCCAGCACCGACCACCAATATGTCGAATGTCCTGGACTTGTTCCCACAGCCAAGGTGGCAGCCAGAACAACCCTTGCTTTTTATGAACGCCTCTGGGAACTACTTGCATTGCCACCCAGACTTTGGGGCTGCGGGCTTTCCTGGCCACTCTATCCTCAAAAGCAACTTTTTTTCACTTTTCCCGAGCATCGGCCTCCAATATGCCGAACGTCCTGGCCTGGCTCCCACACCCAAGGTGGCAGCCAGAACAACTCTTGCTTTTTATGAACGCCTCTGGGAACTACTTGCATTGCCACCCAGACTTTGGGGCTGCGGGCTTTCCTGGCCACTCTATTCTCAAAAGCACCTTTTTTTCACTTTTTCCCAGCACCGGCCTCCAATATGCCGAACGTCCGGAGCTGACTCCCACAGCCAAGGTGGCAGCCAGAACAACCCTTGCTTTTTATGAACGCCTCTGGGAACTACTTGCATTGCCACCCAGACTTTGGGGCTGCGGGCTTTCCTGGCCACTCTATTCTCAAAAGCAGCTTTTTTTCACTTTTTCCCAGCATCGGCCTCCAATATGGCGAACGTCCGGAGCTGACTCCCACAGCCAAGGTGGCAGCCAGAACAACCCTTGCTTTTTATGAACGCCTCTGGGAACTACTTGCATTGCCACCCAGACTTTGGGGCTGCGGGCTTTCCTGGCCACCCTATCCTCAAAAGCACCTTTTTTTCACTTTTTCCCAGCACCTGCCTCCAATATGCCGAACGTCCTGGCCTGGCTCCCACAGCCAAGGTGGCAGCCAGAACAACCCTTGCTTTTTATGAACGCCTCTGGGAACTACTTGCATTGCCACCCAGACAATGGGGCTGCGGGCTTTCCTGGCCACTCTATTCTCAAAAGCACCTTTTTTTCACTTTTCCCCAGCATCAGCCTCCAATATGCCGAACGTCCTGGCCTGGCTCCCACACCCAAGGTGGCAGCCAGAACAACTCTTGCTTTTTATGAACGCCTCTGGGAACTACTTGCATTGCCACCCAGACTTTGGGGCTGCGGGCTTTCCTGGCCACCCTATCCTCAAAAGCATCTTTTTTTCACTTTTTCCTAGCATCGGCCTCCAATATGCCGAACGTCCGCAGCTGACTCCCACAGCCAAGGTGGCAGCCAGAACAACTCTTGCTTTTTATGAACGCCTCTGGGAACTACTTGCATTGCCACCCAGACTTTGGGGCTGCGGGCTTTCCTGGCCACCCTATCCTCAAAAGCATCTTTTTTTCACTTTTTCCCAGCATCGGCCTCCAATATGGCGAACGTCCGGAGCTGACTCCCACAGCCAAGGTGGCAGCCAGAACAACTCTTGCTTTTTATGAACGCCTCTGGGAACTACTTGCATTGCCACCCAGACTTTGGGGCTGCGGGCTTTCCTGGCCACTCTATTCTCAAAAGCAGCTTTTTTTCACTTTTTCCCAGCATCGGCCTCCAATATGGCGAACGTCCGGAGCTGACTCCCACAGCCAAGGTGGCAGCCAGAACAACCCTTGCTTTTTATGAACGCCTCTGGGAACTACTTGCATTGCCACCCAGACTTTGGGGCTGCGGGCTTTCCTGGCCACCCTATCCTCAAAAGCACCTTTTTTTCACTTTTTCCCAGCACCTGCCTCCAATATGCCGAACGTCCTGGCCTGGCTCCCACAGCCAAGGTGGCAGCCAGAACAACCCTTGCTTTTTATGAACGCCTCTGGGAACTACTTGCATTGCCACCCAGACTTTGGGGCTGCGGGCTTTCCTGGCCACCCTATCCTCAAAAGCATCTTTTTTTCACTTTTTCCTAGCATCGGCCTCCAATATGCCGAACGTCCGGAGCTGACTCCCACAGCCAAGGTGGCAGCCAGAACAACCCTTGCTTTTTATGAACGCCTCTGGGAACTACTTGCATTGCCACCCAGACTTTGGGGCTGCGGGCTTTCCTGGCCACCCTATCCTCAAAAGCACCTTTTTTTCACTTTTCCCCAGCACCGGCCTCCAATATGGCGAACGTCCGGAGCTGACTCCCACAGCCAAGGTGGCAGCCAGAACAACCCTTGCTTTTTATGAATGCCTCTGGGAACTACTTGCATTGCCACCCAGACTTTGGGGCTGCGGGCTTTCCTGGCCACTCTATTCTCAAAAGCACCTTTTTTTCACTTTTTCCCTAGCATCGGCCTCCAATATGCCGAACGTCCTGGCCTGGCTCCCACACCCAAGGTGGCAGCCAGAACAACCCTTGCTTTTTATGAACGCCTCTGGGAACTACTTGCATTGCCACCCAGACTTTGGGGCTGCGGGCTTTCCTGGCCACCCTATCCTCAAAAGCACCTTTTTTTCACTTTTTCCCAGCACCGGCCTCCAATATGCCGAACGTCCGCAGCTGACTCCCACAGCCAAGGTGGCAGCCAGAACAACCCTTGCTTTTTATGAACGCCTCTGGGAACTACTTGCATTGCCACCCAGACTTTGGGGCTGCGGGCTTTCCTGGCCACTCTATTCTCAAAAGCACCTTTTTTTCACTTTTCCCCAGCATCGGCCTCCAATATGCCGAACGTCCGCAGCTGACTCCCACAGCCAAGGTGGCAGCCAGAACAACTCTTGCTTTTTATGAACGCCTCTGGGAACTACTTGCATTGCCACCCAGACTTTGGGGCTGCGGGCTTTCCTGGCCACTCTATTCTCAAAAGCACCTTTTTTTCACTTTTCCCCAGCATCGGCCTCCAATATGCCGAATGTCCGCAGCTGACTCCCACAGCCAATGTGGCAGCCAGAACAACTCTTGCTTTTTATGAACGCCTCTGGGAACTACTTGCATTGCCACCCAGACTTTGGGGCTGCGGGCTTTCCTGGCCACCCTATCCTCAAAAGCACCTTTTTTTCACTTTTTCCCAGCATCGGCCTCCAATATGGCGAACGTCCGCAGCTGACTCCCACAGCCAAGGTGGCAGCCAGAACAACTCTTGCTTTTTATGAACGCCTCTGGGAACTACTTGCATTGCCACCCAGACTTTGGGGCTGCGGGCTTTCCTGGCCACTCTATTCTCAAAAGCACCTTTTTTTCACTTTTCCCCAGCACCGGCCTCCAATATGCCGAACGTCCTGGCCTGGCTCCCACACCCAAGGTGGCAGCCAGAACAACCCTTGCTTTTTATGAACGCCTCTGGGAACTACTTGCATTGCCACCCAGACTTTGGGGCTGCGGGCTTTCCTGGCCACTCTATTCTCAAAAGCACCTTTTTTTCACTTTTCCCCAGCATCGGCCTCCAATATGCCGAACGTCCGCAGCTGACTCCCACAGCCAAGGTGGCAGCCAGAACAACTCTTGCTTTTTATGAACGCCTCTGGGAACTACTTGCATTGCCACCCAGACTTTGGGGCTGCGGTCTTTCCTGGCCACTCTATCCTCAAAAGCACCTTTTTTTCACTTTTTCCCAGCACCGGCCTCCAATATGCCGAACGTCCTGGCCTTGTTCCCACACCCAAGGTGGCAGCCAGAACAACCCTTGCTTTTTATGAACGCCTCTGGGAACTACTTGCATTGCCACCCAGACTTTGGGGCTGCGGGCTTTCCTGGCCACTCTATTCTCAAAAGCACCTTTTTTTCACTTTTCCCTAGCATCGGCCTCCAATATGGCGAACGTCCGGAGCTGACTCCCACAGCCAAGGTGGCAGCCAGAACAACTCTTGCTTTTTCTGAACGCCTCTGGGAACTACTTGCATTGCCACCCAGACTTTGGGGCTGCGGGCTTTCCTGGCCACCCTATCCTCAAAAGCACCTTTTTTTCACTTTTTCCCAGCACCTGCCTCCAATATGCCGAACGTCCTGGCCTGGCTCCCACACCCAAGGTGGAAGCCAGAACAACTCTTGCTTTTTATGAACGCCTCTGGGAACTACTTGCATTGCCACCCAGACTTTGGGGCTGCGGGCTTTCCTGGCCACCCTATCCTCAAAAGCACCTTTTTTTCACTTTTTCCTAGCATCGGCCTCCAATATGCCGAACGTCCGCAGCTGACTCCCACAGCCAAGGTGGCAGCCAGAACAACTCTTGCTTTTTATGAACGCCTCTGGGAACTACTTGCATTGCCACCCAGACTTTGGGGCTGCGGGCTTTCCTGGCCACTCTATTCTCAAAAGCAACTTTTTTTCACTTTTTCCCAGCATCGGCCTCCAATATGCCGAACGTCCGGAGCTGACTCCCACAGCCAAGGTGGCAGCCAGAACAACCCTTGCTTTTTATGAACGCCTCTGGGAACTACTTGCATTGCCACCCAGACTTTGGGGCTGCGGGCTTTCCTGGCCACTCTATCCTCAAAAGCACCTTTTTTTCACTTTTCCCCAGCACCGGCCTCCAATATGCCGAACGTCCTGGCCTTGTTCCCACACCCAAGGTGGCAGCCAGAACAACCCTTGCTTTTTATGAACACCTCTGGGAACTACTTGCATTGCCACCCAGACTTTGGGGCTGCGGGCTTTCCTGGCCACTCTATTCTCAAAAGCACCTTTTTTTCACTTTTCCCTAGCATCGGCCTCCAATATGCCCAACGTCCGGAGCTGACTCCCACAGCCAAGGTGGCAGCCAGAACAACCCTTGCTTTTTATGAACGCCTCTGGGAACTACTTGCATTGCCACCCAGACTTTGGGGCTGCGGGCTTTCCTGGCCACTCTATTCTCAAAAGCACCTTTTTTTCACTTTTCCCCAGCATCGGCCTCCAATATGCCGAACGTCCGGAGCTGAATCCCACAGCCAAGGTGGCAGCCAGAACAACCCTTGCTTTTTATGAACGCCTCTGGGAACTACTTGCATTGCCACCCAGACTTTGGGGCTGCGGGCTTTCCTGGCCACCCTATCCTCAAAAGCACCTTTTTTTCACTTTTCCCCAGCACCGGCCTCCAATATGCCGAACGTCCGGAGCTGACTCCCACAGCCAAGGTGGCAGCCAGAACAACCCTTGCTTTTTATGAACGCCTCTGGGAACTACTTGCATTGCCACCCAGACTTTGGGGCTGCGGGCTTTCCTGGCCACCCTATCCTCAAAAGCACCTTTTTTTCACTTTTCCCCAGCATCGGCCTCCAATATGGCGAACGTACGGAGCTGACTCCCACAGCCAAGGTGGCAGCCAGAACAACCCTTGCTTTTTATGAACGCCTCTGGGAACTACTTGCATTGCCACCCAGACTTTGGGGCTGCGGGCTTTCCTGGCCACTCTATTCTCAAAAGCACCTTTTTTTCACTTTTCCCTAGCATCGGCCTCCAATATGCCGAACGTCCGGAGCTGACTCCCACAGCCAAGGTGGCAGCCAGAACAACCCTTGCTTTTTATGAACGCCTCTGGGAACTACTTGCATTGCCACCCAGACTTTGGGGCTGCGGGCTTTCCTGGCCACCCTATCCTCAAAAGCACCTTTTTTTCACTTTTTCCCAGCACCTGCCTCCAATATGCCGAACGTCCTGGCCTGGCTCCCACACCCAAGGTGGCAGCCAGAACAACTCTTGCTTTTTATGAACGCCTCTGGGAACTACTTGCATTGCCACCCAGACTTTGGGGCTGCGGGCTTTCCTGGCCACCCTATCCGCAAAAGCACCTTTTTCTTCATATTTCCCAGCACCGACCACCAATATGTCGAATGTCCTGGACTTGTTCCCACAGCCAAGGTGGCAGCCAGAACAACCCTTGCTTTTTATGAACGCCTCTGGGAACTACTTGCATTGCCACCCAGACTTTGGGGCTGCGGGCTTTCCTGGCCACTCTATCCTCAAAAGCAACTTTTTTTCACTTTTCCCCAGCATCGGCCTCCAATATGCCGAACGTCCTGGCCTGGCTCCCACACCCAAGGTGGCAGCCAGAACAACTCTTGCTTTTTATGAACGCCTCTGGGAACTACTTGCATTGCCACCCAGACTTTGGGGCTGCGGGCTTTCCTGGCCACTCTATTCTCAAAAGCACCTTTTTTTCACTTTTTCCCAGCACCGGCCTCCAATATGGCGAACGTCCGGAGCTGACTCCCACAGCCAAGGTGGCAGCCAGAACAACCCTTGCTTTTTATGAACGCCTCTGGGAACTACTTGCATTGCCACCCAGACTTTGGGGCTGCGGGCTTTCCTGGCCACCCTATCCTCAAAAGCACCTTTTTTTCACTTTTCCCCAGCATCGGCCTCCAATATGGCGAACGTACGGAGCTGACTCCCACAGCCAAGGTGGCAGCCAGAACAACCCTTGCTTTTTATGAACGCCTCTGGGAACTACTTGCATTGCCACCCAGACTTTGGGGCTGCGGGCTTTCCTGGCCACTCTATTCTCAAAAGCACCTTTTTTTCACTTTTCCCTAGCATCGGCCTCCAATATGCCGAACGTCCGGAGCTGACTCCCACAGCCAAGGTGGCAGCCAGAACAACCCTTGCTTTTTATGAACGCCTCTGGGAACTACTTGCATTGCCACCCAGACTTTGGGGCTGCGGGCTTTCCTGGCCACCCTATCCTCAAAAGCACCTTTTTTTCACTTTTTCCCAGCACCTGCCTCCAATATGCCGAACGTCCTGGCCTGGCTCCCACACCCAAGGTGGCAGCCAGAACAACTCTTGCTTTTTATGAACGCCTCTGGGAACTACTTGCATTGCCACCCAGACTTTGGGGCTGCGGGCTTTCCTGGCCACCCTATCCGCAAAAGCACCTTTTTCTTCATATTTCCCAGCACCGACCACCAATATGTCGAATGTCCTGGACTTGTTCCCACAGCCAAGGTGGCAGCCAGAACAACCCTTGCTTTTTATGAACGCCTCTGGGAACTACTTGCATTGCCACCCAGACTTTGGGGCTGCGGGCTTTCCTGGCCACTCTATCCTCAAAAGCAACTTTTTTTCACTTTTCCCGAGCATCGGCCTCCAATATGCCGAACGTCCTGGCCTGGCTCCCACACCCAAGGTGGCAGCCAGAACAACTCTTGCTTTTTATGAACGCCTCTGGGAACTACTTGCATTGCCACCCAGACTTTGGGGCTGCGGGCTTTCCTGGCCACTCTATTCTCAAAAGCACCTTTTTTTCACTTTTTCCCAGCACCGGCCTCCAATATGCCGAACGTCCGGAGCTGACTCCCACAGCCAAGGTGGCAGCCAGAACAACCCTTGCTTTTTATGAACGCCTCTGGGAACTACTTGCATTGCCACCCAGACTTTGGGGCTGCGGGCTTTCCTGGCCACTCTATTCTCAAAAGCACCTTTTTTTCACTTTTCCCCAGCATCGGCCTCCAATATGCCGAACGTCTTGGCCTGGCTCCCACACCCAAGGTGGCAGCCAGAACAACTCTTGCTTTTTATGAACGCCTCTGGGAACTACTTGCATTGCCACCCAGACTTTGGGGCTGCGGGCTTTCCTGGCCACCCTATCCTCAAAAGCATCTTTTTTTCACTTTTTCCTAGCATCGGCCTCCAATATGCCGAACGTCCGCAGCTGACTCCCACAGCCAAGGTGGCAGCCAGAACAACTCTTGCTTTTTATGAACGCCTCTGGGAACTACTTGCATTGCCACCCAGACTTTGGGGCTGCGGGCTTTCCTGGCCACCCTATCCTCAAAAGCATCTTTTTTTCACTTTTCCCCAGCATCGGCCTCCAATATGCCGAACGTCCGCAGCTGACTCCCACAGCCAAGGTGGCAGCCAGAACAACTCTTGCTTTTTATGAACGCCTCTGGGAACTACTTGCATTGCCACCCAGACTTTGGGGCTGCGGGCTTTCCTGGCCACCCTATCCTCAAAAGCACCTTTTTTTCACTTTTCCCCAGCATCGGCCTCCAATATGCCGAACGTCCGCAGCTGACTCCCACAGCCAAGGTGGCAGCCAGAACAACCCTTGCTTTTTATGAACGCCTCTGGGAACTACTTGCATTGCCACCCAGACTTTGGGGCTGCGGGCTTTCCTGGCCACCCTATCCTCAAAAGCACCTTTTTTTCACTTTTTTCCAGCACCGGCCTCCAATATGGCGAACGTCCGGAGCTGACTCCCACAGCCAAGGTGGCAGCCAGAACAACCCTTGCTTTTTATGAACGCCTCTGGGAACTACTTGCATTGCCACCCAGACTTTGGGGCTGCGGGCTTTCCTGGCCACTCTATTCTCAAAAGCACCTTTTTTTCACTTTTTCCCTAGCATCGGCCTCCAATATGCCGAACGTCCTGGCCTGGCTCCCACAGCCAAGGTGGCAGCCAGAACAACCCTTGCTTTTTATGAACGCCTCTGGGAACTACTTGCATTGCCACCCAGACTTTGGGACTGCGGGCTTTCCTGGCCACTCTATTCTCAAAAGCACCTTTTTTTCACTTTTCCCCAGCATCGGCCTCCAATATGCCGAACGTCCGCAGCTGACTCCCACAGCCAAGGTGGCAGCCAGAACAACTCTTGCTTTTTATGAACGCCTCTGGGAACTACTTGCATTGCCACCCAGACTTTGGGGCTGCGGGCTTTCCTGGCCACCCTATCCTCAAAAGCACCTTTTTTTCACTTTTTCCCAGCACCGGCCTCCAATATGCCGAACGTCCTGGCCTTGTTCCCACACCCAAGGTGGCAGCCAGAACAACCCTTGCTTTTTATGAACACCTCTGGGAACTACTTGCATTGCCACACAGACTTTGGGGCTGCGGGCTTTCCTGGCCAGTCTATTCTCAAAAGCACCTTTTTTTCACTTTTCCCTAGCATCGGCCTCCAATATGCCCAACGTCCGGAGCTGACTCCCACAGCCAAGGTGGCAGCCAGAACAACCCTTGCTTTTTATGAACGCCTCTGGGAACTACTTGCATTGCCACCCAGACTTTGGGGCTGCGGGCTTTCCTGGCCACTCTATTCTCAAAAGCACCTTTTTTTCACTTTTTCCCTAGCATCGGCCTCCAATATGCCGAACGTCCTGGCCTTGTTCCCACACCCAAGGTGGCAGCCAGAACAACCCTTGCTTTTTATGAACGCCTCTGGGAACTACTTGCATTGCCACCCAGACTTTGGGGCTGCGGGCTTTCCTGGCCACCCTATCCTCAAAAGCACCTTTTTTTCACTTTTTCCCAGCACCGGCCTCCAATATGCCGAACGTCCGGAGCTGACTCCCACAGCCAAGGTGGCAGCCAGAACAACCCTTGCTTTTTATGAACGCCTCTGGGAACTACTTGCATTGCCACCCAGACTTTGGGGCTGCGGGCTTTCCTGGCCACCCTATCCTCAAAAGCACCTTTTTTTCACTTTTTCCCAGCACCGGCCTCCAATATGCCGAACGTCCGGAGCTGACTCCCACAGCCAAGGTGGCAGCCAGAACAACCCTTGCTTTTTATGAACGCCTCTGGGAACTACTTGCATTGCCACCCAGACTTTGGGACTGCGGGCTTTCCTGGCCACTCTATTCTCAAAAGCACCTTTTTTTCACTTTTCCCCAGCATCGGCCTCCAATATGCCGAACGTCCGCAGCTGACTCCCACAGCCAAGGTGGCAGCCAGAACAACTCTTGCTTTTTATGAACGCCTCTGGGAACTACTTGCATTGCCACCCAGACTTTGGGGCTGCGGGCTTTCCTGGCCACCCTATCCTCAAAAGCACCTTTTTTTCACTTTTTCCCAGCACCGGCCTCCAATATGCCGAACGTCCTGGCCTTGTTCCCACACCCAAGGTGGCAGCCAGAACAACCCTTGCTTTTTATGAACACCTCTGGGAACTACTTGCATTGCCACACAGACTTTGGGGCTGCGGGCTTTCCTGGCCAGTCTATTCTCAAAAGCACCTTTTTTTCACTTTTCCCTAGCATCGGCCTCCAATATGCCCAACGTCCGGAGCTGACTCCCACAGCCAAGGTGGCAGCCAGAACAACCCTTGCTTTTTATGAACGCCTCTGGGAACTACTTGCATTGCCACCCAGACTTTGGGGCTGCGGGCTTTCCTGGCCACTCTATTCTCAAAAGCACCTTTTTTTCACTTTTCCCCAGCATCGGCCTCCAATATGCCGAACGTCCGGAGCTGAATCCCACAGCCAAGGTGGCAGCCAGAACAACCCTTGCTTTTTATGAACGCCTCTGGGAACTACTTGCATTGCCACCCAGACTTTGGGGCTGCGGGCTTTCCTGGCCACCCTATCCTCAAAAGCACCTTTTTTTCACTTTTCCCCAGCACCGGCCTCCAATATGCCGAACGTCCGGAGCTGACTCCCACAGCCAAGGTGGCAGCCAGAACAACCCTTGCTTTTTATGAACGCCTCTGGGAACTACTTGCATTGCCACCCAGACTTTGGGGCTGCGGGCTTTCCTGGCCACCCTATCCTCAAAAGCACCTTTTTTTCACTTTTCCCCAGCATCGGCCTCCAATATGGCGAACGTACGGAGCTGACTCCCACAGCCAAGGTGGCAGCCAGAACAACCCTTGCTTTTTATGAACGCCTCTGGGAACTACTTGCATTGCCACCCAGACTTTGGGGCTGCGGGCTTTCCTGGCCACTCTATTCTCAAAAGCACCTTTTTTTCACTTTTCCCTAGCATCGGCCTCCAATATGCCGAACGTCCGGAGCTGACTCCCACAGCCAAGGTGGCAGCCAGAACAACTCTTGCTTTTTATGAACGCCTCTGGGAACTACTTGCATTGCCACCCAGACTTTGGGGCTGCGGGCTTTCCTGGCCACCCTATCCTCAAAAGCACCTTTTTTTCACTTTTTCCCAGCACCTGCCTCCAATATGCCGAACGTCCTGGCCTGGCTCCCACACCCAAGGTGGCAGCCAGAACAACTCTTGCTTTTTATGAACGCCTCTGGGAACTACTTGCATTGCCACCCAGACTTTGGGGCTGCGGGCTTTCCTGGCCACCCTATCCGCAAAAGCACCTTTTTCTTCATATTTCCCAGCACCGACCACCAATATGTCGAATGTCCTGGACTTGTTCCCACAGCCAAGGTGGCAGCCAGAACAACCCTTGCTTTTTATGAACGCCTCTGGGAACTACTTGCATTGCCACCCAGACTTTGGGGCTGCGGGCTTTCCTGGCCACTCTATTCTCAAAAGCACCTTTTTTTCACTTTTTCCCAGCACCGGCCTCCAATATGGCGAACGTCCGGAGCTGACTCCCACAGCCAAGGTGGCAGCCAGAACAACCCTTGCTTTTTATGAACGCCTCTGGGAACTACTTGCATTGCCACCCAGACTTTGGGGCTGCGGGCTTTCCTGGCCACTCTATTCTCAAAAGCACCTTTTTTTCACTTTTTCCCAGCATCAGCCTCCAATATGCCGAACGTCCGGAGCTGACTCCCACAGCCAAGGTGGCAGCCAGAACAACCCTTGCTTTTTATGAACGCCTCTGGGAACTACTTGCATTGCCACCCAGACTTTGGGGCTGCGGGCTTTCCTGGCCACCCTATCCTCAAAAGCACCTTTTTTTCACTTTTTCCCAGCACCTGCCTCCAATATGCCGAACGTCCTGGCCTGGCTCCCACAGCCAAGGTGGCAGCCAGAACAACCCTTGCTTTTTATGAACGCCTCTGGGAACTACTTGCATTGCCACCCAGACTTTGGGGCTGCGGGCTTTCCTGGCCACCCTATCCTCAAAAGCACCTTTTTTTCACTTTTTCCCAGCACCGGCCTCCAATATGCCGAACGTCCGCAGCTGACTCCCACAGCCAAGGTGGCAGCCAGAACAACTCTTGCTTTTTATGAACGCCTCTGGGAACTACTTGCATTGCCACCCAGACTTTGGGGCTGCGGGCTTTCCTGGCCACCCTATCCGCAAAAGCACCTTTTTCTTCATATTTCCCAGCACCGACCACCAATATGTCGAATGTCCTGGACTTGTTCCCACAGCCAAGGTGGCAGCCAGAACAACCCTTGCTTTTTATGAACGCCTCTGGGAACTACTTGCATTGCCACCCAGACTTTGGGGCTGCGGGCTTTCCTGGCCACTCTATCCTCAAAAGCAACTTTTTTTCACTTTTCCCGAGCATCGGCCTCCAATATGCCGAACGTCCTGGCCTGGCTCCCACACCCAAGGTGGCAGCCAGAACAACTCTTGCTTTTTATGAACGCCTCTGGGAACTACTTGCATTGCCACCCAGACTTTGGGGCTGCGGGCTTTCCTGGCCACTCTATTCTCAAAAGCACCTTTTTTTCACTTTTTCCCAGCACCGGCCTCCAATATGCCGAACGTCCGGAGCTGACTCCCACAGCCAAGGTGGCAGCCAGAACAACCCTTGCTTTTTATGAACGCCTCTGGGAACTACTTGCATTGCCACCCAGACTTTGGGGCTGCGGGCTTTCCTGGCCACTCTATTCTCAAAAGCACCTTTTTTTCACTTTTCCCCAGCATCGGCCTCCAATATGCCGAACGTCTTGGCCTGGCTCCCACAGCCAAGGTGGCAGCCAGAACAACTCTTGCTTTTTATGAACGCCTCTGGGAACTACTTGCATTGCCACCCAGACTTTGGGGCTGCGGGCTTTCCTGGCCACCCTATCCTCAAAAGCATCTTTTTTTCACTTTTTCCTAGCATCGGCCTCCAATATGCCGAACGTCCGCAGCTGACTCCCACAGCCAAGGTGGCAGCCAGAACAACTCTTGCTTTTTATGAACGCCTCTGGGAACTACTTGCATTGCCACCCAGACTTTGGGGCTGCGGGCTTTCCTGGCCACCCTATCCTCAAAAGCATCTTTTTTTCACTTTTTCCCAGCATCGGCCTCCAATATGCCGAACGTCCGCAGCTGACTCCCACAGCCAAGGTGGCAGCCAGAACAACTCTTGCTTTTTATGAACGCCTCTGGGAACTACTTGCATTGCCACCCAGACTTTGGGGCTGCGGGCTTTCCTGGCCACCCTATCCTCAAAAGCACCTTTTTTTCACTTTTCCCCAGCATCGGCCTCCAATATGGCGAACGTACGGAGCTGACTCCCACAGCCAAGGTGGCAGCCAGAACAACCCTTGCTTTTTATGAACGCCTCTGGGAACTACTTGCATTGCCACCCAGACTTTGGGGCTGCGGGCTTTCCTGGCCACCCTATCCTCAAAAGCACCTTTTTTTCACTTTTTTCCAGCACCGGCCTCCAATATGGCGAACGTCCGGAGCTGACTCCCACAGCCAAGGTGGCAGCCAGAACAACCCTTGCTTTTTATGAACGCCTCTGGGAACTACTTGCATTGCCACCCAGACTTTGGGGCTGCGGGCTTTCCTGGCCACTCTATTCTCAAAAGCACCTTTTTTTCACTTTTTCCCTAGCATCGGCCTCCAATATGCCGAACGTCCTGGCCTGGCTCCCACAGCCAAGGTGGCAGCCAGAACAACCCTTGCTTTTTATGAACGCCTCTGGGAACTACTTGCATTGCCACCCAGACCTTGGGGTTGCGGGCTTTCCTGGCCACCCTATCCTCAAAAGCACCTTTTTTTCACTTTTTCCCAGCACCGGCCTCCAATATGCCGAACGTCCGGAGCTGACTCCCACAGCCAAGGTGGCAGCCAGAACAACCCTTGCTTTTTATGAACGCCTCTGGGAACTACTTGCATTGCCACCCAGACTTTGGGACTGCGGGCTTTCCTGGCCACTCTATTCTCAAAAGCACCTTTTTTTCACTTTTCCCCAGCATCGGCCTCCAATATGCCGAACGTCCGCAGCTGACTCCCACAGCCAAGGTGGCAGCCAGAACAACTCTTGCTTTTTATGAACGCCTCTGGGAACTACTTGCATTGCCACCCAGACTTTGGGGCTGCGGGCTTTCCTGGCCACCCTATCCTCAAAAGCACCTTTTTTTCACTTTTTCCCAGCACCGGCCTCCAATATGCCGAACGTCCTGGCCTTGTTCCCACACCCAAGGTGGCAGCCAGAACAACCCTTGCTTTTTATGAACACCTCTGGGAACTACTTGCATTGCCACCCAGACTTTGGGGCTGCGGGCTTTCCTGGCCACTCTATTCTCAAAAGCACCTTTTTTTCACTTTTCCCTAGCATCGGCCTCCAATATGCCCAACGTCCGGAGCTGACTCCCACAGCCAAGGTGGCAGCCAGAACAACCCTTGCTTTTTATGAACGCCTCTGGGAACTACTTGCATTGCCACCCAGACTTTGGGGCTGCGGGCTTTCCTGGCCACTCTATTCTCAAAAGCACCTTTTTTTCACTTTTCCCCAGCATCGGCCTCCAATATGCCGAACGTCCGGAGCTGAATCCCACAGCCAAGGTGGCAGCCAGAACAACCCTTGCTTTTTATGAACGCCTCTGGGAACTACTTGCATTGCCACCCAGACTTTGGGGCTGCGGGCTTTCCTGGCCACCCTATCCTCAAAAGCACCTTTTTTTCACTTTTCCCCAGCACCGGCCTCCAATATGCCGAACGTCCGGAGCTGACTCCCACAGCCAAGGTGGCAGCCAGAACAACCCTTGCTTTTTATGAACGCCTCTGGGAACTACTTGCATTGCCACCCAGACTTTGGGGCTGCGGGCTTTCCTGGCCACCCTATCCTCAAAAGCACCTTTTTTTCACTTTTCCCCAGCATCGGCCTCCAATATGGCGAACGTACGGAGCTGACTCCCACAGCCAAGGTGGCAGCCAGAACAACCCTTGCTTTTTATGAACGCCTCTGGGAACTACTTGCATTGCCACCCAGACTTTGGGGCTGCGGGCTTTCCTGGCCACTCTATTCTCAAAAGCACCTTTTTTTCACTTTTCCCTAGCATCGGCCTCCAATATGCCGAACGTCCGGAGCTGACTCCCACAGCCAAGGTGGCAGCCAGAACAACTCTTGCTTTTTATGAACGCCTCTGGGAACTACTTGCATTGCCACCCAGACTTTGGGGCTGCGGGCTTTCCTGGCCACCCTATCCTCAAAAGCACCTTTTTTTCACTTTTTCCCAGCACCTGCCTCCAATATGCCGAACGTCCTGGCCTGGCTCCCACACCCAAGGTGGCAGCCAGAACAACTCTTGCTTTTTATGAACGCCTCTGGGAACTACTTGCATTGCCACCCAGACTTTGGGGCTGCGGGCTTTCCTGGCCACCCTATCCGCAAAAGCACCTTTTTCTTCATATTTCCCAGCACCGACCACCAATATGTCGAATGTCCTGGACTTGTTCCCACAGCCAAGGTGGCAGCCAGAACAACCCTTGCTTTTTATGAACGCCTCTGGGAACTACTTGCATTGCCACCCAGACTTTGGGGCTGCGGGCTTTCCTGGCCACTCTATCCTCAAAAGCAACTTTTTTTCACTTTTCCCGAGCATCGGCCTCCAATATGCCGAACGTCCTGGCCTGGCTCCCACACCCAAGGTGGCAGCCAGAACAACTCTTGCTTTTTATGAACGCCTCTGGGAACTACTTGCATTGCCACCCAGACTTTGGGGCTGCGGGCTTTCCTGGCCACTCTATTCTCAAAAGCACCTTTTTTTCACTTTTTCCCAGCACCGGCCTCCAATATGCCGAACGTCCGGAGCTGACTCCCACAGCCAAGGTGGCAGCCAGAACAACCCTTGCTTTTTATGAACGCCTCTGGGAACTACTTGCATTGCCACCCAGACTTTGGGGCTGCGGGCTTTCCTGGCCACTCTATTCTCAAAAGCACCTTTTTTTCACTTTTTCCCAGCATCGGCCTCCAATATGGCGAACGTCCGGAGCTGACTCCCACAGCCAAGGTGGCAGCCAGAACAACCCTTGCTTTTTATGAACGCCTCTGGGAACTACTTGCATTGCCACCCAGACTTTGGGGCTGCGGGCTTTCCTGGCCACCCTATCCTCAAAAGCACCTTTTTTTCACTTTTTCCCAGCACCTGCCTCCAATATGCCGAACGTCCTGGCCTGGCTCCCACAGCCAAGGTGGCAGCCAGAACAACCCTTGCTTTTTATGAACGCCTCTGGGAACTACTTGCATTGCCACCCAGACTTTGGGGCTGCGGGCTTTCCTGGCCACCCTATCCTCAAAAGCACCTTTTTTTCACTTTTTCCCAGCACCGGCCTCCAATATGCCGAACGTCCGCAGCTGACTCCCACAGCCAAGGTGGCAGCCAGAACAACTCTTGCTTTTTATGAACGCCTCTGGGAACTACTTGCATTGCCACCCAGACTTTGGGGCTGCGGGCTTTCCTGGCCACCCTATCCTCAAAAGCATCTTTTTTTCACTTTTTCCTAGCATCGGCCTCCAATATGCCGAACGTCCGCAGCTGACTCCCACAGCCAAGGTGGCAGCCAGAACAACTCTTGCTTTTTATGAACGCCTCTGGGAACTACTTGCATTGCCACCCAGACTTTGGGGCTGCGGGCTTTCCTGGCCACCCTATCCTCAAAAGCATCTTTTTTTCACTTTTTCCCAGCATCGGCCTCCAATATGCCGAACGTCCGCAGCTGACTCCCACAGCCAAGGTGGCAGCCAGAACAACTCTTGCTTTTTATGAACGCCTCTGGGAACTACTTGCATTGCCACCCAGACTTTGGGGCTGCGGGCTTTCCTGGCCACCCTATCCTCAAAAGCACCTTTTTTTCACTTTTCCCCAGCATCGGCCTCCAATATGGCGAACGTACGGAGCTGACTCCCACAGCCAAGGTGGCAGCCAGAACAACCCTTGCTTTTTATGAACGCCTCTGGGAACTACTTGCATTGCCACCCAGACTTTGGGGCTGCGGGCTTTCCTGGCCACCCTATCCTCAAAAGCACCTTTTTTTCACTTTTTTCCAGCACCGGCCTCCAATATGGCGAACGTCCGGAGCTGACTCCCACAGCCAAGGTGGCAGCCAGAACAACTCTTGCTTTTTATGAACGCCTCTGGGAACTACTTGCATTGCCACCCAGACTTTGGGGCTGCGGGCTTTCCTGGCCACTCTATTCTCAAAAGCACCTTTTTTTCACTTTTTCCCTAGCATCGGCCTCCAATATGCCGAACGTCCTGGCCTGGCTCCCACACCCAAGGTGGCAGCCAGAACAACCCTTGCTTTTTATGAACGCCTCTGGGAACTACTTGCATTGCCACCCAGACATTGGGGCTGTGGGCTTTCCTGGCCACCCTATCCTCAAAAGCACCTTTTTTTCACTTTTTCCCAGCACCGGCCTCCAATATGCCGACCGTCCGCAGCTGACTCCCACAGCCAAGGTGGCAGCCAGAACAACCCTTGCTTTTTATGAACGCCTCTGGGAACTACTTGCATTGCCACCCAGACTTTGGGGCTGCGGGCTTTCCTGGCCACTCTATTCTCAAAAGCACCTTTTTTTCACTTTTCCCCAGCATCGGCCTCCAATATGCCGAACGTCCGCAGCTGACTCCCACAGCCAAGGTGGCAGCCAGAACAACTCTTGCTTTTTATGAACGCCTCTGGGAACTACTTGCATTGCCACCCAGACTTTGGGGCTGCGGGCTTTCCTGGCCACCCTATCCTCAAAAGCACCTTTTTTTCACTTTTTCCCAGCATCGGCCTCCAATATGGCGAACGTACGGAGCTGACTCCCACAGCCAAGGTGGCAGCCAGAACAACCCTTGCTTTTTATGAACGCCTCTGGGAACTACTTGCATTGCCACCCAGACTTTGGGGCTGCGGGCTTTCCTGGCCACCCTATCCTCAAAAGCACCTTTTTTTCACTTTTTTCCAGCACCGGCCTCCAATATGGCGAACGTCCGGAGCTGACTCCCACAGCCAAGGTGGCAGCCAGAACAACCCTTGCTTTTTATGAACGCCTCTGGGAACTACTTGCATTGCCACCCAGACTTTGGGGCTGCGGGCTTTCCTGGCCACTCTATTCTCAAAAGCACCTTTTTTTCACTTTTTCCCTAGCATCGGCCTCCAATATGCCGAACGTCCTGGCCTGGCTCCCACACCCAAGGTGGCAGCCAGAACAACCCTTGCTTTTTATGAACGCCTCTGGGAACTACTTGCATTGCCACCCAGACTTTGGGGCTGCGGGCTTTCCTGGCCACCCTATCCTCAAAAGCACCTTTTTTTCACTTTTTCCCAGCACCGGCCTCCAATATGCCGACCGTCCGCAGCTGACTCCCACAGCCAAGGTGGCAGCCAGAACAACCCTTGCTTTTTATGAACGCCTCTGGGAACTACTTGCATTGCCACCCAGACTTTGGGGCTGCGGGCTTTCCTGGCCACTCTATTCTCAAAAGCACCTTTTTTTCACTTTTCCCCAGCATCGGCCTCCAATATGCCGAACGTCCGCAGCTGACTCCCACAGCCAAGGTGGCAGCCAGAACAACTCTTGCTTTTTATGAACGCCTCTGGGAACTACTTGCATTGCCACCCAGACTTTGGGGCTGCGGGCTTTCCTGGCCACCCTATCCTCAAAAGCACCTTTTTTTCACTTTTTCCCAGCACCGGCCTCCAATATGGCGAACGTCCTGGCCTTGTTCCCACACCCAAGGTGGCAGCCAGAACAACCCTTGCTTTTTATGAACACCTCTGGGAACTACTTGCATTGCCACCCAGACTTTGGGGCTGCGGGCTTTCCTGGCCACTCTATTCTCAAAAGCACCTTTTTTTCACTTTTCCCTAGCATCGGCCTCCAATATGCCCAACGTCCGGAGCTGACTCCCACAGCCAAGGTGGCAGCCAGAACAACCCTTGCTTTTTATGAACGCCTCTGGGAACTACTTGCATTGCCACCCAGACTTTGGGGCTGCGGGCTTTCCTGGCCACTCTATTCTCAAAAGCACCTTTTTTTCACTTTTCCCCAGCATCGGCCTCCAATATGCCGAACGTCCGGAGCTGAATCCCACAGCCAAGGTGGCAGCCAGAACAACCCTTGCTTTTTATGAACGCCTCTGGGAACTACTTGCATTGCCACCCAGACTTTGGGGCTGCGGGCTTTCCTGGCCACCCTATCCTCAAAAGCACCTTTTTTTCACTTTTCCCCAGCACCGGCCTCCAATATGCCGAACGTCCGGAGCTGACTCCCACAGCCAAGGTGGCAGCCAGAACAACCCTTGCTTTTTATGAACGCCTCTGGGAACTACTTGCATTGCCACCCAGACTTTGGGGCTGCGGGCTTTCCTGGCCACCCTATCCTCAAAAGCACCTTTTTTTCACTTTTCCCCAGCATCGGCCTCCAATATGGCGAACGTACGGAGCTGACTCCCACAGCCAAGGTGGCAGCCAGAACAACCCTTGCTTTTTATGAACGCCTCTGGGAACTACTTGCATTGCCACCCAGACTTTGGGGCTGCGGGCTTTCCTGGCCACTCTATTCTCAAAAGCACCTTTTTTTCACTTTTCCCTAGCATCGGCCTCCAATATGCCGAACGTCCGGAGCTGACTCCCACAGCCAAGGTGGCAGCCAGAACAACTCTTGCTTTTTATGAACGCCTCTGGGAACTACTTGCATTGCCACCCAGACTTTGGGGCTGCGGGCTTTCCTGGCCACCCTATCCTCAAAAGCACCTTTTTTTCACTTTTTCCCAGCACCTGCCTCCAATATGCCGAACGTCCTGGCCTGGCTCCCACACCCAAGGTGGCAGCCAGAACAACTCTTGCTTTTTATGAACGCCTCTGGGAACTACTTGCATTGCCACCCAGACTTTGGGGCTGCGGGCTTTCCTGGCCACCCTATCCGCAAAAGCACCTTTTTCTTCATATTTCCCAGCACCGACCACCAATATGTCGAATGTCCTGGACTTGTTCCCACAGCCAAGGTGGCAGCCAGAACAACCCTTGCTTTTTATGAACGCCTCTGGGAACTACTTGCATTGCCACCCAGACTTTGGGGCTGCGGGCTTTCCTGGCCACTCTATCCTCAAAAGCAACTTTTTTTCACTTTTCCCGAGCATCGGCCTCCAATATGCCGAACGTCCTGGCCTGGCTCCCACACCCAAGGTGGCAGCCAGAACAACTCTTGCTTTTTATGAACGCCTCTGGGAACTACTTGCATTGCCACCCAGACTTTGGGGCTGCGGGCTTTCCTGGCCACTCTATTCTCAAAAGCACCTTTTTTTCACTTTTTCCCAGCACCGGCCTCCAATATGCCGAACGTCCGGAGCTGACTCCCACAGCCAAGGTGGCAGCCAGAACAACCCTTGCTTTTTATGAACGCCTCTGGGAACTACTTGCATTGCCACCCAGACTTTGGGGCTGCGGGCTTTCCTGGCCACTCTATTCTCAAAAGCACCTTTTTTTCACTTTTTCCCAGCATCGGCCTCCAATATGGCGAACGTCCGGAGCTGACTCCCACAGCCAAGGTGGCAGCCAGAACAACCCTTGCTTTTTATGAACGCCTCTGGGAACTACTTGCATTGCCACCCAGACTTTGGGGCTGCGGGCTTTCCTGGCCACTCTATTCTCAAAAGCACCTTTTTTTCACTTTTCCCCAGCATCGGCCTCCAATATGCCGAACGTCCGGAGCTGAATCCCACAGCCAAGGTGGCAGCCAGAACAACCCTTGCTTTTTATGAACGCCTCTGGGAACTACTTGCATTGCCACCCAGACTTTGGGGCTGCGGGCTTTCCTGGCCACCCTATCCTCAAAAGCACCTTTTTTTCACTTTTCCCCAGCACCGGCCTCCAATATGCCGAATGTCCGGAGCTGACTCCCACAGCCAAGGTGGCAGCCAGAACAACCCTTGCTTTTTATGAACGCCTCTGGGAACTACTTGCATTGCCACCCAGACTTTGGGGCTGCGGGCTTTCCTGGCCACCCTATCCTCAAAAGCACCTTTTTTTCACTTTTCCCCAGCATCGGCCTCCAATATGGCGAACGTACGGAGCTGACTCCCACAGCCAAGGTGGCAGCCAGAACAACCCTTGCTTTTTATGAACGCCTCTGGGAACTACTTGCATTGCCACCCAGACTTTGGGGCTGCGGGCTTTCCTGGCCACTCTATTCTCAAAAGCACCTTTTTTTCACTTTTCCCTAGCATCGGCCTCCAATATGCCGAACGTCCGGAGCTGACTCCCACAGCCAAGGTGGCAGCCAGAACAACTCTTGCTTTTTATGAACGCCTCTGGGAACTACTTGCATTGCCACCCAGACTTTGGGGCTGCGGGCTTTCCTGGCCACCCTATCCTCAAAAGCACCTTTTTTTCACTTTTTCCCAGCACCTGCCTCCAATATGCCGAACGTCCTGGCCTGGCTCCCACACCCAAGGTGGCAGCCAGAACAACTCTTGCTTTTTATGAACGCCTCTGGGAACTACTTGCATTGCCACCCAGACTTTGGGGCTGCGGGCTTTCCTGGCCACCCTATCCGCAAAAGCACCTTTTTCTTCATATTTCCCAGCACCGACCACCAATATGTCGAATGTCCTGGACTTGTTCCCACAGCCAAGGTGGCAGCCAGAACAACCCTTGCTTTTTATGAACGCCTCTGGGAACTACTTGCATTGCCACCCAGACTTTGGGGCTGCGGGCTTTCCTGGCCACTCTATCCTCAAAAGCAACTTTTTTTCACTTTTCCCGAGCATCGGCCTCCAATATGCCGAACGTCCTGGCCTGGCTCCCACACCCAAGGTGGCAGCCAGAACAACTCTTGCTTTTTATGAACGCCTCTGGGAACTACTTGCATTGCCACCCAGACTTTGGGGCTGCGGGCTTTCCTGGCCACTCTATTCTCAAAAGCACCTTTTTTTCACTTTTTCCCAGCACCGGCCTCCAATATGGCGAACGTCCGGAGCTGACTCCCACAGCCAAGGTGGCAGCCAGAACAACCCTTGCTTTTTATGAACGCCTCTGGGAACTACTTGCATTGCCACCCAGACTTTGGGGCTGCGGGCTTTCCTGGCCACTCTATTCTCAAAAGCAGCTTTTTTTCACTTTTTCCCAGCATCGGCCTCCAATATGGCGAACGTCCGGAGCTGACTCCCACAGCCAAGGTGGCAGCCAGAACAACCCTTGCTTTTTATGAACGCCTCTGGGAACTACTTGCATTGCCACCCAGACTTTGGGGCTGCGGGCTTTCCTGGCCACCCTATCCTCAAAAGCACCTTTTTTTCACTTTTTCCCAGCACCTGCCTCCAATATGCCGAACGTCCTGGCCTGGCTCCCACAGCCAAGGTGGCAGCCAGAACAACCCTTGCTTTTTATGAACGCCTCTGGGAACTACTTGCATTGCCACCCAGACTTTGGGGCTGCGGGCTTTCCTGGCCACCCTATCCTCAAAAGCACCTTTTTTTCACTTTTTCCCAGCACCGGCCTCCAATATGCCGAACGTCCGCAGCTGACTCCCACAGCCAAGGTGGCAGCCAGAACAACTCTTGCTTTTTATGAACGCCTCTGGGAACTACTTGCATTGCCACCCAGACTTTGGGGCTGCGGGCTTTCCTGGCCACCCTATCCTCAAAAGCATCTTTTTTTCACTTTTTCCCAGCATCGGCCTCCAATATGCCGAACGTCCGCAGCTGACTCCCACAGCCAAGGTGGCAGCCAGAACAACTCTTGCTTTTTATGAACGCCTCTGGGAACTACTTGCATTGCCACCCAGACTTTGGGGCTGCGGGCTTTCCTGGCCACCCTATCCTCAAAAGCACCTTTTTTTCACTTTTCCCCAGCATCGGCCTCCAATATGGCGAACGTACGGAGCTGACTCCCACAGCCAAGGTGGCAGCCAGAACAACCCTTGCTTTTTATGAACGCCTCTGGGAACTACTTGCATTGCCACCCAGACTTTGGGGCTGCGGGCTTTCCTGGCCACCCTATCCTCAAAAGCACCTTTTTTTCACTTTTTTCCAGCACCGGCCTCCAATATGGCGAACGTCCGGAGCTGACTCCCACAGCCAAGGTGGCAGCCAGAACAACCCTTGCTTTTTATGAACGCCTCTGGGAACTACTTGCATTGCCACCCAGACTTTGGGGCTGCGGGCTTTCCTGGCCACTCTATTCTCAAAAGCACCTTTTTTTCACTTTTTCCCTAGCATCGGCCTCCAATATGCCGAACGTCCTGGCCTGGCTCCCACACCCAAGGTGGCAGCCAGAACAACCCTTGCTTTTTATGAACGCCTCTGGGAACTACTTGCATTGCCACCCAGACTTTGGGGCTGCGGGCTTTCCTGGCCACCCTATCCTCAAAAGCACCTTTTTTTCACTTTTTCCCAGCACCGGCCTCCAATATGCCGACCGTCCGCAGCTGACTCCCACAGCCAAGGTGGCAGCCAGAACAACCCTTGCTTTTTATGAACGCCTCTGGGAACTACTTGCATTGCCACCCAGACTTTGGGGCTGCGGGCTTTCCTGGCCACTCTATTCTCAAAAGCACCTTTTTTTCACTTTTCCCCAGCATCGGCCTCCAATATGCCGAACGTCCGCAGCTGACTCCCACAGCCA
Organism: Numenius arquata; assembly: GCF_964106895.1. Taxonomy (NCBI): domain Eukaryota; kingdom Metazoa; phylum Chordata; class Aves; order Charadriiformes; family Scolopacidae; genus Numenius; species Numenius arquata. The sequence continues at coordinate 22,730 of NW_027414283.1, read as the reverse complement.
AGGTGGCAGCCAGAACAACTCTTGCTTTTTATGAACGCCTCTGGGAACTACTTGCATTGCCACCCAGACTTTGGGGCTGCGGGCTTTCCTGGCCACCCTATCCTCAAAAGCACCTTTTTTTCACTTTTTCCCAGCATCGGCCTCCAATATGGCGAACGTCCGCAGCTGACTCCCACAGCCAAGGTGGCAGCCAGAACAACTCTTGCTTTTTATGAACGCCTCTGGGAACTACTTGCATTGCCACCCAGACTTTGGGGCTGCGGGCTTTCCTGGCCACTCTATTCTCAAAAGCACCTTTTTTTCACTTTTCCCCAGCATCGGCCTCCAATATGCCGAACGTCCGCAGCTGACTCCCACAGCCAAGGTGGCAGCCAGAACAACTCTTGCTTTTTATGAACGCCTCTGGGAACTACTTGCATTGCCACCCAGACTTTGGGGCTGCGGGCTTTCCTGGCCACCCTATCCTCAAAAGCACCTTTTTTTCACTTTTTCCCAGCATCGGCCTCCAATATGGCGAACGTCCGCAGCTGACTCCCACAGCCAAGGTGGCAGCCAGAACAACTCTTGCTTTTTATGAACGCCTCTGGGAACTACTTGCATTGCCACCCAGACTTTGGGGCTGCGGGCTTTCCTGGCCACTCTATCCTCAAAAGCACCTTTTTTTCACTTTTCCCCAGCACCGGCCTCCAATATGCCGAACGTCCTGGCCTGGCTCCCACACCCAAGGTGGCAGCCAGAACAACCCTTGCTTTTTATGAACGCCTCTGGGAACTACTTGCATTGCCACCCAGACTTTGGGGCTGCGGGCTTTCCTGGCCAGTCTATTCTCAAAAGCACCTTTTTTTCACTTTTCCCCAGCATCGGCCTCCAATATGCCGAACGTCCGCAGCTGACTCCCACAGCCAAGGTGGCAGCCAGAACAACTCTTGCTTTTTATGAACGCCTCTGGGAACTACTTGCATTGCCACCCAGACTTTGGGGCTGCGGGCTTTCCTGGCCACTCTATCCTCAAAAGCACCTTTTTTTCACTTTTTCCCAGCACCGGCCTCCAATATGCCGAACGTCCTGGCCTTGTTCCCACACCCAAGGTGGCAGCCAGAACAACCCTTGCTTTTTATGAACGCCTCTGGGAACTACTTGCATTGCCACCCAGACTTTGGGGCTGCGGGCTTTCCTGGCCACTCTATTCTCAAAAGCACCTTTTTTTCACTTTTCCCTAGCATCGGCCTCCAATATGGCGAACGTCCGGAGCTGACTCCCACAGCCAAGGTGGCAGCCAGAACAACTCTTGCTTTTTATGAACGCCTCTGGGAACTACTTGCATTGCCACCCAGACTTTGGGGCTGCGGGCTTTCCTGGCCACCCTATCCTCAAAAGCACCTTTTTTTCACTTTTTCCCAGCATCTGCCTCCAATATGCCGAACGTCCTGGCCTGGCTCCCACACCCAAGGTGGCAGCCAGAACAACCCTTGCTTTTTATGAACGCCTCTGGGAACTACTTGCATTGCCACCCAGACTTTGGGGCTGCGGGCTTTCCTGGCCACCCTATCCGCAAAAGCACCTTTTTCTTCATATTTCCCAGCACCGACCACCAATATGCCGAATGTCCTGGACTTGTTCCCACAGCCAAGGTGGCAGCCAGAACAACCCTTGCTTTTTATGAACGCCTCTGGGAACTACTTGCATTGCCACCCAGACTTTGGGGCTGCGGGCTTTCCTGGCCACTCTATCCTCAAAAGCAACTTTTTTTCACTTTTCCCCAGCACCGGCCTCCAATATGCCGAACGTCCGCAGCTGACTCCCACAGCCAAGGTGGCAGCCAGAACAACCCTTGCTTTTTATGAACGCCTCTGGGAACTACTTGCATTGCCACCCAGACTTTGGGGCTGCGGGCTTTCCTGGCCACCCTATCCTCAAAAGCACCTTTTTTTCACTTTTCCCCAGCATCGGCCTCCAATATGCCGAACGTCCGGAGCTGACTCCCACAGCCAAGGTGGCAGCCAGAACAACCCTTGCTTTTTATGAACGCCTCTGGGAACTACTTGCATTGCCACCCAGACTTTGGGGCTGCGGGCTTTCCTGGCCACTCTATTCTCAAAAGCACCTTTTTTTCACTTTTCCCTAGCATCGGCCTCCAATATGCCGAACGTCCGGAGCTGACTCCCACAGCCAAGGTGGCAGCCAGAACAACTCTTGCTTTTTATGAACGCCTCTGGGAACTACTTGCATTGCCACCCAGACTTTGGGGCTGCGGGCTTTCCTGGCCACCCTATCCTCAAAAGCACCTTTTTTTCACTTTTTCCCAGCACCTGCCTCCAATATGCCGAACGTCCTGGCCTGGCTCCCACACCCAAGGTGGCAGCCAGAACAACTCTTGCTTTTTATGAACGCCTCTGGGAACTACTTGCATTGCCACCCAGACTTTGGGGCTGCGGGCTTTCCTGGCCACCCTATCCGCAAAAGCACCTTTTTCTTCATATTTCCCAGCACCGACCACCAATATGTCGAATGTCCTGGACTTGTTCCCACAGCCAAGGTGGCAGCCAGAACAACTCTTGCTTTTTATGAACGCCTCTGGGAACTACTTGCATTGCCACCCAGACTTTGGGGCTGCGGGCTTTCCTGGCCACTCTATCCTCAAAAGCAACTTTTTTTCACTTTTCCCCAGCATCGGCCTCCAATATGCCGAACGTCCTGGCCTGGCTCCCACACCCAAGGTGGCAGCCAGAACAACTCTTGCTTTTTATGAACGCCTCTGGGAACTACTTGCATTGCCACCCAGACTTTGGGGCTGCGGGCTTTCCTGGCCACTCTATTCCCAAAAGCACCTTTTTTTCACTTTTTCCCAGCACCGGCCTCCAATATGCCGAACGTCCGGAGCTGACTCCCACAGCCAAGTTGGCAGCCAGAACAACTCTTGCTTTTTATGAACGCCTCTGGGAACTACTTGCATTGCCACCCAGACTTTGGGGCTGCGGGCTTTCCTGGCCACTCTATTCTCAAAAGCAGCTTTTTTTCACTTTTTCCCAGCATCGGCCTCCAATATGGCGAACGTCCGGAGCTGACTCCCACAGCCAAGGTGGCAGCCAGAACAACCCTTGCTTTTTATGAACGCCTCTGGGAACTACTTGCATTGCCACCCAGACTTTGGGGCTGCGGGCTTTCCTGGCCACCCTATCCTCAAAAGCACCTTTTTTTCACTTTTTCCCAGCACCTGCCTCCAATATGCCGAACGTCCTGGCCTGGCTCCCACAGCCAAGGTGGCAGCCAGAACAACCCTTGCTTTTTATGAACGCCTCTGGGAACTACTTGCATTGCCACCCAGACTTTGGGGCTGCGGGCTTTCCTGGCCACCCTATCCTCAAAAGCACCTTTTTTTCACTTTTCCCCAGCATCGGCCTCCAATATGCCGAATGTCCTGGACTTGTTCCCACAGCCAAGGTGGCAGCCAGAACAACCCTTGCTTTTTATGAACGCCTCTGGGAACTACTTGCATTGCCACCCAGACTTTGGGGCTGCGGGCTTTCCTGGCCACTCTATCCTCAAAAGCAACTTTTTTTCACTTTTCCCCAGCACCGGCCTCCAATATGCCGAACGTCCGCAGCTGACTCCCACAGCCAAGGTGGCAGCCAGAACAACCCTTGCTTTTTATGAACGCCTCTGGGAACTACTTGCATTGCCACCCAGACTTTGGGGCTGCGGGCTTTCCTGGCCACCCTATCCTCAAAAGCACCTTTTTTTCACTTTTCCCCAGCACCGGCCTCCAATATGCCGAATGTCCGGAGCTGACTCCCACAGCCAAGGTGGCAGCCAGAACAACCCTTGCTTTTTATGAACGCCTCTGGGAACTACTTGCATTGCCACCCAGACTTTGGGGCTGCGGGCTTTCCTGGCCACCCTATCCTCAAAAGCACCTTTTTTTCACTTTTCGCCAGCATCGGCCTCCAATATGGCGAACGTACGGAGCTGACTCCCACAGCCAAGGTGGCAGCCAGAACAACCCTTGCTTTTTATGAACGCCTCTGGGAACTACTTGCATTGCCACCCAGACTTTGGGGCTGCGGGCTTTCCTGGCCACTCTATTCTCAAAAGCACCTTTTTTTCACTTTTCCCTAGCATCGGCCTCCAATATGCCGAACGTCCGCAGCTGACTCCCACAGCCAAGGTGGCAGCCAGAACAACTCTTGCTTTTTATGAACGCCTCTGGGAACTACTTGCATTGCCACCCAGACTTTGGGGCTGCGGGCTTTCCTGGCCACCCTATCCTCAAAAGCACCTTTTTTTCACTTTTTCCCAGCACCTGCCTCCAATATGCCGAACGTTCTGGCCTGGCTCCCACAGCCAAGGTGGCAGCCAGAACAACTCTTGCTTTTTATGAACGCCTCTGGGAACTACTTGCATTGCCACCCAGACTTTGGGGCTGCGGGCTTTCCTGGCCACCCTATCCGCAAAAGCACCTTTTTCTTCATATTTCCCAGCACCGACCACCAATATGTCGAATGTCCTGGACTTGTTCCCACAGCCAAGGTGGCAGCCAGAACAACTCTTGCTTTTTATGAACGCCTCTGGGAACTACTTGCATTGCCACCCAGACTTTGGGGCTGCGGGCTTTCCTGGCCACTCTATCCTCAAAAGCAACTTTTTTTCACTTTTCCCCAGCATCGGCCTCCAATATGCCAAACGTCCTGGCCTGGCTCCCACACCCAAGGTGGCAGCCAGAACAACTCTTGCTTTTTATGAACGCCTCTGGGAACTACTTGCATTGCCACCCAGACTTTGGGGCTGCGGGCTTTCCTGGCCACTCTATTCTCAAAAGCACCTTTTTTTCACTTTTTCCCAGCACCGGCCTCCAATATGCCGAACGTCCGGAGCTGACTCCCACAGCCAAGGTGGCAGCCAGAACAACTCTTGCTTTTTATGAACGCCTCTGGGAACTACTTGCATTGCCACCCAGACTTTGGGGCTGCGGGCTTTCCTGGCCACTCTATTCTCAAAAGCAGCTTTTTTTCACTTTTTCCCAGCATCGGCCTCCAATATGGCGAACGTCCGCAGCTGACTCCCACAGCCAAGGTGGCAGCCAGAACAACCCTTGCTTTTTATGAACGCCTCTGGGAACTACTTGCATTGCCACCCAGACTTTGGGGCTGCGGGCTTTCCTGGCCACCCTATCCTCAAAAGCACCTTTTTTTCACTTTTTCCCAGCACCTGCCTCCAATATGCCGAACGTCCTGGCCTGGCTCCCACAGCCAAGGTGGCAGCCAGAACAACCCTTGCTTTTTATGAACGCCTCTGGGAACTACTTGCATTGCCACCCAGACTTTGGGGCTGCGGGCTTTCCTGGCCACTCTATTCTCAAAAGCAGCTTTTTTTCACTTTTTCCCAGCATCGGCCTCCAATATGGCGAACGTCCGGAGCTGACTCCCACAGCCAAGGTGGCAGCCAGAACAACCCTTGCTTTTTATGAACGCCTCTGGGAACTACTTGCATTGCCACCCAGACTTTGGGGCTGCGGGCTTTCCTGGCCACTCTATTCTCAAAAGCACCTTTTTTTCACTTTTTCCCTAGCATCGGCCTCCAATATGCCGAACGTCCTGGCCTGGCTCCCACAGCCAAGGTGGCAGCCAGAACAACCCTTGCTTTTTATGAACGCCTCTGGGAACTACTTGCATTGCCACCCAGACTTTGGGGCTGCGGGCTTTCCTGGCCACCCTATCCTCAAAAGCACCTTTTTTTCACTTTTCCCCAGCACCGGCCTCCAATATGCCGAACGTCCGCAGCTGACTCCCACAGCCAAGGTGGCAGCCAGAACAACCCTTGCTTTTTATGAACGCCTCTGGGAACTACTTGCATTGCCACCCAGACTTTGGGGCTGCGGGCTTTCCTGGCCACTCTATTCTCAAAAGCACCTTTTTTTCACTTTTCCCGAGCATCGGCCTCCAATATGCCGAACGTCCTGCCTGGCTCCCACACCCAAGGTGGCAGCCAGAACAACTCTTGCTTTTTATGAACGCCTCTGGGAACTACTTGCATTGCCACCCAGACTTTGGGGCTGCGGGCTTTCCTGGCCACCCTATCCTCAAAAGCATCTTTTTTTCACTTTTTCCTAGCACCGGCCTCCAATATGGCGAACGTCCGGAGCTGACTCCCACAGCCAAGGTGGCAGCCAGAACAACTCTTGCTTTTTATGAACGCCTCTGGGAACTACTTGCATTGCCACCCAGACTTTGGGGCTGCGGGCTTTCCTGGCCACCCTATCCTCAAAAGCACCTTTTTTTCACTTTTTCCCAGCATCGGCCTCCAATATGGCGAACGTCCGCAGCTGACTCCCACAGCCAAGGTGGCAGCCAGAACAACTCTTGCTTTTTATGAACGCCTCTGGGAACTACTTGCATTGCCACCCAGACTTTGGGGCTGCGGGCTTTCCTGGCCACCCTATCCTCAAAAGCACCTTTTTTTCACTTTTCCCCAGCATCGGCCTCCAATATGCCGAACGTCCGCAGCTGACTCCCACAGCCAAGGTGGCAGCCAGAACAACCCTTGCTTTTTATGAACGCCTCTGGGAACTACTTGCATTGCCACCCAGACTTTGGGGCTGCGGGCTTTCCTGGCCACCCTATCCTCAAAAGCACCTTTTTTTCACTTTTTTCCAGCACCGGCCTCCAATATGGCGAACGTCCGGAGCTGACTCCCACAGCCAAGGTGGCAGCCAGAACAACCCTTGCTTTTTATGAACGCCTCTGGGAACTACTTGCATTGCCACCCAGACTTTGGGGCTGCGGGCTTTCCTGGCCACTCTATTCTCAAAAGCACCTTTTTTTCACTTTTCCCCAGCATCGGCCTCCAATATGCCGAACGTCCGGAGCTGACTCCCACAGCCAAGGTGGCAGCCAGAACAACTCTTGCTTTTTATGAACGCCTCTGGGAACTACTTGCATTGCCACCCAGACTTTGGGGCTGCGGGCTTTCCTGGCCACCCTATCCTCAAAAGCACCTTTTTTTCACTTTTTCCCAGCATCGGCCTCCAATATGGCGAACGTCCGCAGCTGACTCCCACAGCCAAGGTGGCAGCCAGAACAACTCTTGCTTTTTATGAACGCCTCTGGGAACTACTTGCATTGCCACCCAGACTTTGGGGCTGCGGGCTTTCCTGGCCACTCTATTCTCAAAAGCACCTTTTTTTCACTTTTTCCCAGCATCGGCCTCCAATATGCCGAACGTCCGCAGCTGACTCCCACAGCCAAGGTGGCAGCCAGAACAACCCTTGCTTTTTATGAACGCCTCTGGGAACTACTTGCATTGCCACCCAGACTTTGGGGCTGCGGGCTTTCCTGGCCACCCTATCCTCAAAAGCACCTTTTTTTCACTTTTTCCCAGCATCGGCCTCCAATATGGCGAACGTCCGCAGCTGACTCCCACAGCCAAGGTGGCAGCCAGAACAACTCTTGCTTTTTATGAACGCCTCTGGGAACTACTTGCATTGCCACCCAGACTTTGGGGCTGCGGGCTTTCCTGGCCACTCTATTCTCAAAAGCACCTTTTTTTCACTTTTCCCCAGCACCGGCCTCCAATATGCCGAACGTCCTGGCCTGGCTCCCACACCCAAGGTGGCAGCCAGAACAACCCTTGCTTTTTATGAACGCCTCTGGGAACTACTTGCATTGCCACCCAGACTTTGGGGCTGCGGGCTTTCCTGGCCAGTCTATTCTCAAAAGCACCTTTTTTTCTCTTTTCCCCAGCATCGGCCTCCAATATGCCGAACGTCCGGAGCTGACTCCCACAGCCAAGGTGGCAGCCAGAACAACTCTTGCTTTTTATGAACGCCTCTGGGAACTACTTGCATTGCCACCCAGACTTTGGGGCTGCGGTCTTTCCTGGCCACTCTAACCTCAAAAGCACCTTTTTTTCACTTTTTCCCAGCACCGGCCTCCAATATGCCGAACGTCCTGGCCTTGTTCCCACACCCAAGGTGGCAGCCAGAACAACCCTTGCTTTTTATGAACGCCTCTGGGAACTACTTGCATTGCCACCCAGACTTTGGGGCTGCGGGCTTTCCTGGCCACTCTATTCTCAAAAGCACCTTTTTTTCTCTTTTCCCCAGCATCGGCCTCCAATATGGCGAACGTCCGGAGCTGACTCCCACAGCCAAGGTGGCAGCCAGAACAACTCTTGCTTTTTATGAACGCCTCTGGGAACTACTTGCATTGCCACCCAGACTTTGGGGCTGCGGGCTTTCCTGGCCACCCTATCCTCAAAAGCACCTTTTTTTCACTTTTTCCCAGCATCGGCCTCCAATATGGCGAACGTCCGCAGCTGACTCCCACAGCCAAGGTGGCAGCCAGAACAACTCTTGCTTTTTATGAACGCCTCTGGGAACTACTTGCATTGCCACCCAGACTTTGGGGCTGCGGGCTTTCCTGGCCACTCTATTCTCAAAAGCACCTTTTTTTCACTTTTCCCCAGCACCGGCCTCCAATATGCCGAACGTCCTGGCCTGGCTCCCACACCCAAGGTGGCAGCCAGAACAACCCTTGCTTTTTATGAACGCCTCTGGGAACTACTTGCATTGCCACCCAGACTTTGGGGCTGCGGGCTTTCCTGGCCAGTCTATTCTCAAAAGCACCTTTTTTTCACTTTTCCCCAGCATCGGCCTCCAATATGCCGAACGTCCGCAGCTGACTCCCACAGCCAAGGTGGCAGCCAGAACAACTCTTGCTTTTTATGAACGCCTCTGGGAACTACTTGCATTGCCACCCAGACTTTGGGGCTGCGGTCTTTCCTGGCCACTCTAACCTCAAAAGCACCTTTTTTTCACTTTTTCCCAGCACCGGCCTCCAATATGCCGAACGTCCTGGCCTTGTTCCCACACCCAAGGTGGCAGCCAGAACAACCCTTGCTTTTTATGAACGCCTCTGGGAACTACTTGCATTGCCACCCAGACTTTGGGGCTGCGGGCTTTCCTGGCCACTCTATTCTCAAAAGCACCTTTTTTTCTCTTTTCCCCAGCATCGGCCTCCAATATGGCGAACGTCCGGAGCTGACTCCCACAGCCAAGGTGGCAGCCAGAACAACTCTTGCTTTTTCTGAACGCCTCTGGGAACTACTTGCATTGCCACCCAGACTTTGGGGCTGCGGTCTTTCCTGGCCACTCTATTCTCAAAAGCACCTTTTTTTCACTTTTTCCCAGCACCTGCCTCCAATATGCCGAACGTTCTGGCCTGGCTCCCACACCCAAGGTGGAAGCCAGAACAACTCTTGCTTTTTATGAACGCCTCTGGGAACTACTTGCATTGCCACCCAGACTTTGGGGCTGCGGGCTTTCCTGGCCACCCTATCCTCAAAAGCACCTTTTTTTCACTTTTTCCTAGCATCGGCCTCCAATATGCCGAACGTCCGCAGCTGACTCCCACAGCCAAGGTGGCAGCCAGAACAACTCTTGCTTTTTATGAACGCCTCTGGGAACTACTTGCATTGCCACCCAGACTTTGGGGCTGCGGGCTTTCCTGGCCACTCTATTCTCAAAAGCAACTTTTTTTCACTTTTCCCCAGCATCGGCCTCCAATATGCCGAACGTCCGGAGCTGACTCCCACAGCCAAGGTGGCAGCCAGAACAACCCTTGCTTTTTATGAACGCCTCTGGGAACTACTTGCATTGCCACCCAGACTTTGGGGCTGCGGGCTTTCCTGGCCACTCTATCCTCAAAAGCACCTTTTTTTCACTTTTTCCCAGCACCGGCCTCCAATATGGCGAACGTCCGGAGCTGACTCCCACAGCCAAGGTGGCAGCCAGAACAACCCTTGCTTTTTATGAACGCCTCTGGGAACTACTTGCATTGCCACCCAGACTTTGGGGCTGCGGGCTTTCCTGGCCACCCTATCCTCAAAAGCACCTTTTTTTCACTTTTCCCCAGCATCGGCCTCCAATATGGCGAACGTACGGAGCTGACTCCCACAGCCAAGGTGGCAGCCAGAACAACCCTTGCTTTTTATGAACGCCTCTGGGAACTACTTGCATTGCCACCCAGACTTTGGGGCTGCGGGCTTTCCTGGCCACTCTATTCTCAAAAGCACCTTTTTTTCACTTTTCCCTAGCATCGGCCTCCAATATGCCGAACGTCCGGAGCTGACTCCCACAGCCAAGGTGGCAGCCAGAACAACTCTTGCTTTTTATGAACGCCTCTGGGAACTACTTGCATTGCCACCCAGACTTTGGGGCTGCGGGCTTTCCTGGCCACCCTATCCTCAAAAGCACCTTTTTTTCACTTTTTCCCAACATCTGCCTCCAATATGCCGAACGTCCTGGCCTGGCTCCCACAGCCAAGGTGGCAGCCAGAACAACTCTTGCTTTTTATGAACGCCTCTGGGAACTACTTGCATTGCCACCCAGATTTTGGGGCTGCGGGCTTTCCTGGCCACCCTATCCGCAAAAGCACCTTTTTCTTCATATTTCCCAGCACCGACCACCAATATGCCGAATGTCCTCGACTTGTTCCCACAGCCAAGGTGGCAGCCAGAACAACCCTTGCTTTTTATGAACGCCTCTGGGAACTACTTGCATTGCCACCCAGACTTTGGGGCTGCGGGCTTTCCTGGCCACTCTATCCTCAAAAGCAACTTTTTTTCACTTTTCCCCAGCATCGGCCTCCAATATGCCGAACGTCCTGGCCTGGCTCCCACACCCAAGGTGGCAGCCAGAACAACTCTTGCTTTTTATGAACGCCTCTGGGAACTACTTGCATTGCCACCCAGACTTTGGGGCTGCGGGCTTTCCTGGCCACTCTATTCTCAAAAGCACCTTTTTTTCACTTTTTCCCAGCACCGGCCTCCAATATGCCGAACGTCCTTGCCTGGCTCCCACAGCCAAGGTGGCAGCCAGAACAACTCTTGCTTTTTATGAACGCCTCTGGGAACTACTTGCATTGCCACCCAGACTTTGGGGCTGCGGGCTTTCCTGGCCACTCTATTCTCAAAAGCACCTTTTTTTCACTTTTCCCCAGCACCGGCCTCCAATATGGCGAACGTCCGCAGCTGACTCCCACAGCCAAGGTGGCAGCCAGAACAACCCTTGCTTTTTATGAACGCCTCTGGGAACTACTTGCATTGCCACCCAGACTTTGGGGCTGCGGGCTTTCCTGGCCACTCTATTCTCAAAAGCACCTTTTTTTCACTTTTTCCCAGCATCAGCCTCCAATATGCTGAACGTCCGGAGCTGACTCCCACAGCCAAGGTGGCAGCCAGAACAACCCTTGCTTTTTATGAACGCCTCTGGGAACTACTTGCATTGCCACCCAGACTTTGGGGCTGCGGGCTTTCCTGGCCACCCTATCCTCAAAAGCACCTTTTTTTCACTTTTTCCCAGCACCGGCCTCCAATATGGCGAACGTCCGGAGCTGACTCCCACAGCCAAGGTGGCAGCCAGAACAACCCTTGCTTTTTATGAACGCCTCTGGGAACTACTTGCATTGCCACCCAGACTTTGGGGCTGCGGGCTTTCCTGGCCACCCTATCCTCAAAAGCACCTTTTTTTCACTTTTCCCCAGCATCGGCCTCCAATATGGCGAACGTACGGAGCTGACTCCCACAGCCAAGGTGGCAGCCAGAACAACTCTTGCTTTTTATGAACGCCTCTGGGAACTACTTGCATTGCCACCCAGACTTTGGGGCTGCGGGCTTTCCTGGCCACTCTATTCTCAAAAGCACCTTTTTTTCACTTTTCCCCAGCATCGGCCTCCAATATGCCGAACGTCCGGAGCTGACTCCCACAGCCAAGGTGGCAGCCAGAACAACTCTTGCTTTTTATGAACGCCTCTGGGAACTACTTGCATTGCCACCCAGACTTTGGGGCTGCGGGCTTTCCTGGCCACCCTATCCTCAAAAGCACCTTTTTTTCACTTTTTCCCAACATCTGCCTCCAATATGCCGAACGTCCTGGCCTGGCTCCCACAGCCAAGGTGGCAGCCAGAACAACTCTTGCTTTTTATGAACGCCTCTGGGAACTACTTGCATTGCCACCCAGATTTTGGGGCTGCGGGCTTTCCTGGCCACCCTATCCGCAAAAGCACCTTTTTCTTCATATTTCCCAGCACCGACCACCAATATGCCGAATGTCCTCGACTTGTTCCCACAGCCAAGGTGGCAGCCAGAACAACCCTTGCTTTTTATGAACGCCTCTGGGAACTACTTGCATTGCCACCCAGACTTTGGGGCTGCGGGCTTTCCTGGCCACTCTATCCTCAAAAGCAACTTTTTTTCACTTTTCCCCAGCATCAGCCTCCAATATGCCGAACGTCCTGGCCTGGCTCCCACACCCAAGGTGGCAGCCAGAACAACTCTTGCTTTTTATGAACGCCTCTGGGAACTACTTGCATTGCCACCCAGACTTTGGGGCTGCGGGCTTTCCTGGCCACTCTATTCTCAAAAGCACCTTTTTTTCACTTTTTCCCAGCACCGGCCTCCAATATGCCGAACGTCCTTGCCTGGCTCCCACAGCCAAGGTGGCAGCCAGAACAACTCTTGCTTTTTATGAACGCCTCTGGGAACTACTTGCATTGCCACCCAGACTTTGGGGCTGCGGGCTTTCCTGGCCACTCTATTCTCAAAAGCACCTTTTTTTCACTTTTCCCCAGCACCGGCCTCCAATATGGCGAACGTCCGGAGCTGACTCCCACAGCCAAGGTGGCAGCCAGAACAACCCTTGCTTTTTATGAACGCCTCTGGGAACTACTTGCATTGCCACCCAGACTTTGGGGCTGCGGGCTTTCCTGGCCACTCTATTCTCAAAAGCACCTTTTTTTCACTTTTTCCCAGCATCAGCCTCCAATATGCTGAACGTCCGGAGCTGACTCCCACAGCCAAGGTGGCAGCCAGAACAACCCTTGCTTTTTATGAACGCCTCTGGGAACTACTTGCATTGCCACCCAGACTTTGGGGCTGCGGGCTTTCCTGGCCACCCTATCCTCCAAAGCACCTTTTTTTCACTTTTTCCCAGCACCGGCCTCCAATATGCCGAACGTCCTGGCCTTGTTCCCACACCCAAGGTGGCAGCCAGAACAACCCTTGCTTTTTATGAACGCCTCTGGGAACTACTTGCATTGCCACCCAGACTTTGGGGCTGCGGGCTTTCCTGGCCACTCTATTCTCAAAAGCACCTTTTTTTCTCTTTTCCCCAGCATCGGCCTCCAATATGGCGAACGTCCGGAGCTGACTCCCACAGCCAAGGTGGCAGCCAGAACAACTCTTGCTTTTTATGAACGCCTCTGGGAACTACTTGCATTGCCACCCAGACTTTGGGGCTGCGGGCTTTCCTGGCCACCCTATCCTCAAAAGCACCTTTTTTTCACTTTTTCCCAGCATCGGCCTCCAATATGGCGAACGTCCGCAGCTGACTCCCACAGCCAAGGTGGCAGCCAGAACAACTCTTGCTTTTTATGAACGCCTCTGGGAACTACTTGCATTGCCACCCAGACTTTGGGGCTGCGGGCTTTCCTGGCCACTCTATTCTCAAAAGCACCTTTTTTTCACTTTTCCCCAGCACCGGCCTCCAATATGCCGAACGTCCTGGCCTGGCTCCCACACCCAAGGTGGCAGCCAGAACAACCCTTGCTTTTTATGAACGCCTCTGGGAACTACTTGCATTGCCACCCAGACTTTGGGGCTGCGGGCTTTCCTGGCCAGTCTATTCTCAAAAGCACCTTTTTTTCACTTTTCCCCAGCATCGGCCTCCAATATGCCGAACGTCCGCAGCTGACTCCCACAGCCAAGGTGGCAGCCAGAACAACTCTTGCTTTTTATGAACGCCTCTGGGAACTACTTGCATTGCCACCCAGACTTTGGGGCTGCGGTCTTTCCTGGCCACTCTAACCTCAAAAGCACCTTTTTTTCACTTTTTCCCAGCACCGGCCTCCAATATGCCGAACGTCCTGGCCTTGTTCCCACACCCAAGGTGGCAGCCAGAACAACCCTTGCTTTTTATGAACGCCTCTGGGAACTACTTGCATTGCCACCCAGACTTTGGGGCTGCGGGCTTTCCTGGCCACTCTATTCTCAAAAGCACCTTTTTTTCTCTTTTCCCCAGCATCGGCCTCCAATATGGCGAACGTCCGGAGCTGACTCCCACAGCCAAGGTGGCAGCCAGAACAACTCTTGCTTTTTCTGAACGCCTCTGGGAACTACTTGCATTGCCACCCAGACTTTGGGGCTGCGGTCTTTCCTGGCCACTCTATTCTCAAAAGCACCTTTTTTTCACTTTTTCCCAGCACCTGCCTCCAATATGCCGAACGTTCTGGCCTGGCTCCCACACCCAAGGTGGAAGCCAGAACAACTCTTGCTTTTTATGAACGCCTCTGGGAACTACTTGCATTGCCACCCAGACTTTGGGGCTGCGGGCTTTCCTGGCCACCCTATCCTCAAAAGCACCTTTTTTTCACTTTTTCCTAGCATCGGCCTCCAATATGCCGAACGTCCGCAGCTGACTCCCACAGCCAAGGTGGCAGCCAGAACAACTCTTGCTTTTTATGAACGCCTCTGGGAACTACTTGCATTGCCACCCAGACTTTGGGGCTGCGGGCTTTCCTGGCCACTCTATTCTCAAAAGCAACTTTTTTTCACTTTTCCCCAGCATCGGCCTCCAATATGCCGAACGTCCGGAGCTGACTCCCACAGCCAAGGTGGCAGCCAGAACAACCCTTGCTTTTTATGAACGCCTCTGGGAACTACTTGCATTGCCACCCAGACTTTGGGGCTGCGGGCTTTCCTGGCCACTCTATCCTCAAAAGCACCTTTTTTTCACTTTTTCCCAGCACCGGCCTCCAATATGGCGAACGTCCGGAGCTGACTCCCACAGCCAAGGTGGCAGCCAGAACAACCCTTGCTTTTTATGAACGCCTCTGGGAACTACTTGCATTGCCACCCAGACTTTGGGGCTGCGGGCTTTCCTGGCCACCCTATCCTCAAAAGCACCTTTTTTTCACTTTTCCCCAGCATCGGCCTCCAATATGGCGAACGTACGGAGCTGACTCCCACAGCCAAGGTGGCAGCCAGAACAACCCTTGCTTTTTATGAACGCCTCTGGGAACTACTTGCATTGCCACCCAGACTTTGGGGCTGCGGGCTTTCCTGGCCACTCTATTCTCAAAAGCACCTTTTTTTCACTTTTCCCTAGCATCGGCCTCCAATATGCCGAACGTCCGGAGCTGACTCCCACAGCCAAGGTGGCAGCCAGAACAACTCTTGCTTTTTATGAACGCCTCTGGGAACTACTTGCATTGCCACCCAGACTTTGGGGCTGCGGGCTTTCCTGGCCACCCTATCCTCAAAAGCACCTTTTTTTCACTTTTTCCCAACATCTGCCTCCAATATGCCGAACGTCCTGGCCTGGCTCCCACAGCCAAGGTGGCAGCCAGAACAACTCTTGCTTTTTATGAACGCCTCTGGGAACTACTTGCATTGCCACCCAGATTTTGGGGCTGCGGGCTTTCCTGGCCACCCTATCCGCAAAAGCACCTTTTTCTTCATATTTCCCAGCACCGACCACCAATATGCCGAATGTCCTCGACTTGTTCCCACAGCCAAGGTGGCAGCCAGAACAACCCTTGCTTTTTATGAACGCCTCTGGGAACTACTTGCATTGCCACCCAGACTTTGGGGCTGCGGGCTTTCCTGGCCACTCTATCCTCAAAAGCAACTTTTTTTCACTTTTCCCCAGCATCGGCCTCCAATATGCCGAACGTCCTGGCCTGGCTCCCACACCCAAGGTGGCAGCCAGAACAACTCTTGCTTTTTATGAACGCCTCTGGGAACTACTTGCATTGCCACCCAGACTTTGGGGCTGCGGGCTTTCCTGGCCACTCTATTCTCAAAAGCACCTTTTTTTCACTTTTTCCCAGCACCGGCCTCCAATATGCCGAACGTCCTTGCCTGGCTCCCACAGCCAAGGTGGCAGCCAGAACAACTCTTGCTTTTTATGAACGCCTCTGGGAACTACTTGCATTGCCACCCAGACTTTGGGGCTGCGGGCTTTCCTGGCCACTCTATTCTCAAAAGCACCTTTTTTTCACTTTTCCCCAGCACCGGCCTCCAATATGGCGAACGTCCGCAGCTGACTCCCACAGCCAAGGTGGCAGCCAGAACAACCCTTGCTTTTTATGAACGCCTCTGGGAACTACTTGCATTGCCACCCAGACTTTGGGGCTGCGGGCTTTCCTGGCCACTCTATTCTCAAAAGCACCTTTTTTTCACTTTTTCCCAGCATCAGCCTCCAATATGCTGAACGTCCGGAGCTGACTCCCACAGCCAAGGTGGCAGCCAGAACAACCCTTGCTTTTTATGAACGCCTCTGGGAACTACTTGCATTGCCACCCAGACTTTGGGGCTGCGGGCTTTCCTGGCCACCCTATCCTCAAAAGCACCTTTTTTTCACTTTTTCCCAGCACCGGCCTCCAATATGGCGAACGTCCGGAGCTGACTCCCACAGCCAAGGTGGCAGCCAGAACAACCCTTGCTTTTTATGAACGCCTCTGGGAACTACTTGCATTGCCACCCAGACTTTGGGGCTGCGGGCTTTCCTGGCCACCCTATCCTCAAAAGCACCTTTTTTTCACTTTTCCCCAGCATCGGCCTCCAATATGGCGAACGTACGGAGCTGACTCCCACAGCCAAGGTGGCAGCCAGAACAACTCTTGCTTTTTATGAACGCCTCTGGGAACTACTTGCATTGCCACCCAGACTTTGGGGCTGCGGGCTTTCCTGGCCACTCTATTCTCAAAAGCACCTTTTTTTCACTTTTCCCCAGCATCGGCCTCCAATATGCCGAACGTCCGGAGCTGACTCCCACAGCCAAGGTGGCAGCCAGAACAACTCTTGCTTTTTATGAACGCCTCTGGGAACTACTTGCATTGCCACCCAGACTTTGGGGCTGCGGGCTTTCCTGGCCACCCTATCCTCAAAAGCACCTTTTTTTCACTTTTTCCCAACATCTGCCTCCAATATGCCGAACGTCCTGGCCTGGCTCCCACAGCCAAGGTGGCAGCCAGAACAACTCTTGCTTTTTATGAACGCCTCTGGGAACTACTTGCATTGCCACCCAGATTTTGGGGCTGCGGGCTTTCCTGGCCACCCTATCCGCAAAAGCACCTTTTTCTTCATATTTCCCAGCACCGACCACCAATATGCCGAATGTCCTCGACTTGTTCCCACAGCCAAGGTGGCAGCCAGAACAACCCTTGCTTTTTATGAACGCCTCTGGGAACTACTTGCATTGCCACCCAGACTTTGGGGCTGCGGGCTTTCCTGGCCACTCTATCCTCAAAAGCAACTTTTTTTCACTTTTCCCCAGCATCAGCCTCCAATATGCCGAACGTCCTGGCCTGGCTCCCACACCCAAGGTGGCAGCCAGAACAACTCTTGCTTTTTATGAACGCCTCTGGGAACTACTTGCATTGCCACCCAGACTTTGGGGCTGCGGGCTTTCCTGGCCACTCTATTCTCAAAAGCACCTTTTTTTCACTTTTTCCCAGCACCGGCCTCCAATATGCCGAACGTCCTTGCCTGGCTCCCACAGCCAAGGTGGCAGCCAGAACAACTCTTGCTTTTTATGAACGCCTCTGGGAACTACTTGCATTGCCACCCAGACTTTGGGGCTGCGGGCTTTCCTGGCCACTCTATTCTCAAAAGCACCTTTTTTTCACTTTTCCCCAGCACCGGCCTCCAATATGGCGAACGTCCGGAGCTGACTCCCACAGCCAAGGTGGCAGCCAGAACAACCCTTGCTTTTTATGAACGCCTCTGGGAACTACTTGCATTGCCACCCAGACTTTGGGGCTGCGGGCTTTCCTGGCCACTCTATTCTCAAAAGCACCTTTTTTTCACTTTTTCCCAGCATCAGCCTCCAATATGCTGAACGTCCGGAGCTGACTCCCACAGCCAAGGTGGCAGCCAGAACAACCCTTGCTTTTTATGAACGCCTCTGGGAACTACTTGCATTGCCACCCAGACTTTGGGGCTGCGGGCTTTCCTGGCCACCCTATCCTCAAAAGCACCTTTTTTTCACTTTTTCCCAGCACCGGCCTCTAATATGCCCAACGTCCGGAGCTGACTCCCACAGCCAAGGTGGCAGCCAGAACAACCCTTGCTTTTTATGAACGCCTCTGGGAACTACTTGCATTGCCACCCAGACTTTGGGGCTGCGGGCTTTCCTGGCCACTCTATCCTCCAAAGCACCTTTTTTTCACTTTCCCCAGCACCGGCCTCCAATATGGCGAACGTCCGGGGCTGACTCCCACAGCCAAGGTGGCAGCCAGAACAACCCTTGCTTTTTATGAACGCCTCTGGGAACTACTTGCATTGCCACCCAGACTTTGGGGCTGCGGGCTTTCCTGGCCACCCTATCCTCAAAAGCACCTTTTTTTCACTTTTCCCCAGCACCGGCCTCCAATATGGCGAACATCCGGAGCTGACTCCCACAGCCAAGGTGGCAGCCAGAACAACTCTTGTTTTTTATGAACGCCTCTGGGAACTACTTGCATTGCCACCCAGACTTTGGGGCTGCGGGCTTTCCTGGCCACTCTATCCTCAAAAGCAACTTTTTTTCACTTTTCCCCAGCATCGGCCTCCAATATGCCGAACGTCCTGGCCTGGCTCCCACACCCAAGGTGGCAGCCAGAACAACTCTTGCTTTTTATGAACGCCTCTGGGAACTACTTGCATTGCCACCCAGACTTTGGGGCTGCGGGCTTTCCTGGCCACTCTATTCTCAAAAGCACCTTTTTTTCACTTTTTCCCAGCACCGGCCTCCAATATGCCGAACGTCCTTGCCTGGCTCCCACAGCCAAGGTGGCAGCCAGAACAACTCTTGCTTTTTATGAACGCCTCTGGGAACTACTTGCATTGCCACCCAGACTTTGGGGCTGCGGGCTTTCCTGGCCACTCTATTCTCAAAAGCACCTTTTTTTCACTTTTCCCCAGCACCGGCCTCCAATATGGCGAACGTCCGCAGCTGACTCCCACAGCCAAGGTGGCAGCCAGAACAACCCTTGCTTTTTATGAACGCCTCTGGGAACTACTTGCATTGCCACCCAGACTTTGGGGCTGCGGGCTTTCCTGGCCACTCTATTCTCAAAAGCACCTTTTTTTCACTTTTTCCCAGCATCAGCCTCCAATATGCTGAACGTCCGGAGCTGACTCCCACAGCCAAGGTGGCAGCCAGAACAACCCTTGCTTTTTATGAACGCCTCTGGGAACTACTTGCATTGCCACCCAGACTTTGGGGCTGCGGGCTTTCCTGGCCACCCTATCCTCAAAAGCACCTTTTTTTCACTTTTTCCCAGCACCGGCCTCCAATATGGCGAACGTCCGGAGCTGACTCCCACAGCCAAGGTGGCAGCCAGAACAACCCTTGCTTTTTATGAACGCCTCTGGGAACTACTTGCATTGCCACCCAGACTTTGGGGCTGCGGGCTTTCCTGGCCACCCTATCCTCAAAAGCACCTTTTTTTCACTTTTCCCCAGCATCGGCCTCCAATATGGCGAACGTACGGAGCTGACTCCCACAGCCAAGGTGGCAGCCAGAACAACTCTTGCTTTTTATGAACGCCTCTGGGAACTACTTGCATTGCCACCCAGACTTTGGGGCTGCGGGCTTTCCTGGCCACTCTATTCTCAAAAGCACCTTTTTTTCACTTTTCCCCAGCATCGGCCTCCAATATGCCGAACGTCCGGAGCTGACTCCCACAGCCAAGGTGGCAGCCAGAACAACTCTTGCTTTTTATGAACGCCTCTGGGAACTACTTGCATTGCCACCCAGACTTTGGGGCTGCGGGCTTTCCTGGCCACCCTATCCTCAAAAGCACCTTTTTTTCACTTTTTCCCAACATCTGCCTCCAATATGCCGAACGTCCTGGCCTGGCTCCCACAGCCAAGGTGGCAGCCAGAACAACTCTTGCTTTTTATGAACGCCTCTGGGAACTACTTGCATTGCCACCCAGATTTTGGGGCTGCGGGCTTTCCTGGCCACCCTATCCGCAAAAGCACCTTTTTCTTCATATTTCCCAGCACCGACCACCAATATGCCGAATGTCCTCGACTTGTTCCCACAGCCAAGGTGGCAGCCAGAACAACCCTTGCTTTTTATGAACGCCTCTGGGAACTACTTGCATTGCCACCCAGACTTTGGGGCTGCGGGCTTTCCTGGCCACTCTATCCTCAAAAGCAACTTTTTTTCACTTTTCCCCAGCATCAGCCTCCAATATGCCGAACGTCCTGGCCTGGCTCCCACACCCAAGGTGGCAGCCAGAACAACTCTTGCTTTTTATGAACGCCTCTGGGAACTACTTGCATTGCCACCCAGACTTTGGGGCTGCGGGCTTTCCTGGCCACTCTATTCTCAAAAGCACCTTTTTTTCACTTTTTCCCAGCACCGGCCTCCAATATGCCGAACGTCCTTGCCTGGCTCCCACAGCCAAGGTGGCAGCCAGAACAACTCTTGCTTTTTATGAACGCCTCTGGGAACTACTTGCATTGCCACCCAGACTTTGGGGCTGCGGGCTTTCCTGGCCACTCTATTCTCAAAAGCACCTTTTTTTCACTTTTCCCCAGCACCGGCCTCCAATATGGCGAACGTCCGGAGCTGACTCCCACAGCCAAGGTGGCAGCCAGAACAACCCTTGCTTTTTATGAACGCCTCTGGGAACTACTTGCATTGCCACCCAGACTTTGGGGCTGCGGGCTTTCCTGGCCACTCTATTCTCAAAAGCACCTTTTTTTCACTTTTTCCCAGCATCAGCCTCCAATATGCTGAACGTCCGGAGCTGACTCCCACAGCCAAGGTGGCAGCCAGAACAACCCTTGCTTTTTATGAACGCCTCTGGGAACTACTTGCATTGCCACCCAGACTTTGGGGCTGCGGGCTTTCCTGGCCACCCTATCCTCAAAAGCACCTTTTTTTCACTTTTTCCCAGCACCGGCCTCTAATATGCCCAACGTCCGGAGCTGACTCCCACAGCCAAGGTGGCAGCCAGAACAACCCTTGCTTTTTATGAACGCCTCTGGGAACTACTTGCATTGCCACCCAGACTTTGGGGCTGCGGGCTTTCCTGGCCACTCTATCCTCCAAAGCACCTTTTTTTCACTTTCCCCAGCACCGGCCTCCAATATGGCGAACGTCCGGGGCTGACTCCCACAGCCAAGGTGGCAGCCAGAACAACCCTTGCTTTTTATGAACGCCTCTGGGAACTACTTGCATTGCCACCCAGACTTTGGGGCTGCGGGCTTTCCTGGCCACCCTATCCTCAAAAGCACCTTTTTTTCACTTTTCCCCAGCACCGGCCTCCAATATGGCGAACATCCGGAGCTGACTCCCACAGCCAAGGTGGCAGCCAGAACAACTCTTGTTTTTTATGAACGCCTCTGGGAACTACTTGCATTGCCACCCAGACTTTGGGGCTGCGGGCTTTCCTGGCCACCCTATCCGCAAAAGCACCTTTTTCTTCATATTTCCCAGCACCGACCACCAATATGCCGAATGTCCTCGACTTGTTCCCACAGCCAAGGTGGCAGCCAGAACAACCCTTGCTTTTTATGAACGCCTCTGGGAACTACTTGCATTGCCACCCAGACTTTGGGGCTGCGGGCTTTCCTGGCCACTCTATCCTCAAAAGCAACTTTTTTTCACTTTTCCCCAGCATCAGCCTCCAATATGCCGAACGTCCTGGCCTGGCTCCCACACCCAAGGTGGCAGCCAGAACAACTCTTGCTTTTTATGAACGCCTCTGGGAACTACTTGCATTGCCACCCAGACTTTGGGGCTGCGGGCTTTCCTGGCCACTCTATTCTCAAAAGCACCTTTTTTTCACTTTTTCCCAGCACCGGCCTCCAATATGCCGAACGTCCTTGCCTGGCTCCCACAGCCAAGGTGGCAGCCAGAACAACTCTTGCTTTTTATGAACGCCTCTGGGAACTACTTGCATTGCCACCCAGACTTTGGGGCTGCGGGCTTTCCTGGCCACTCTATTCTCAAAAGCACCTTTTTTTCACTTTTCCCCAGCACCGGCCTCCAATATGGCGAACGTCCGCAGCTGACTCCCACAGCCAAGGTGGCAGCCAGAACAACCCTTGCTTTTTATGAACGCCTCTGGGAACTACTTGCATTGCCACCCAGACTTTGGGGCTGCGGGCTTTCCTGGCCACTCTATTCTCAAAAGCACCTTTTTTTCACTTTTTCCCAGCATCAGCCTCCAATATGCTGAACGTCCGGAGCTGACTCCCACAGCCAAGGTGGCAGCCAGAACAACCCTTGCTTTTTATGAACGCCTCTGGGAACTACTTGCATTGCCACCCAGACTTTGGGGCTGCGGGCTTTCCTGGCCACCCTATCCTCAAAAGCACCTTTTTTTCACTTTTTCCCAGCACCGGCCTCTAATATGCCCAACGTCCGGAGCTGACTCCCACAGCCAAGGTGGCAGCCAGAACAACCCTTGCTTTTTATGAACGCCTCTGGGAACTACTTGCATTGCCACCCAGACTTTGGGGCTGCGGGCTTTCCTGGCCACCCTATCCTCCAAAGCACCTTTTTTTCACTTTCCCCAGCACCGGCCTCCAATATGGCGAACGTCCGGGGCTGACTCCCACAGCCAAGGTGGCAGCCAGAACAACCCTTGCTTTTTATGAACGCCTCTGGGAACTACTTGCATTGCCACCCAGACTTTGGGGCTGCGGGCTTTCCTGGCCACCCTATCCTCAAA
>NW_027414282.1:0-66252 GCF_964106895.1 Numenius arquata | reverse complement strand
CCTACAGATTTCGACGGAACCCTACGAGCCCCTCTGGAACCCTACAGAATACTCCAGGACCCGACAGCACTCTACAAGACCCTTAGCAACACAACGGAACCTCACGAAAACCCTATGGGCTCCTACAGAACACTGCAGGTGCCTACGGAAACCTACAGACCCCTACAGAATACTACCAGCCACTACAGAAAAATATGGCCCCTACGGAACTCTACGGAACCTGGCAGAAACACTGTGGGCCCCTACAGGCCCTTGCGGGCACTTGCAGAACTCTGCAGGAACCCACGGAACTTTATGGAACCCTACCAGCCCCTACGGAAGCCTAAAGACCCTTGCAGGCAGTTACGGAACGGTACAGGGCCCTAGGGAACTTTACCAGCCACTACGGAACTCTACGGGCCCCTACGGAACCCTGCAGAACCCTCCAGAACCTTACAGAATCCCACGGATTCCTACAGACTCCTGCGGGCACTTACTCAACCCTAGAGGACCCTACGGAACACTACTGGCTCCTGCGGTACTCCACAGGCCTCTAGGGAACCTACGAAGCTCTACGGAACCCTATGGATCCTTACGGAACAGTACGGGCCCCTTCAGACCTCTGCGGGCGCTTATGGAAACCTACAGGACCCTACCGAAACTGTACGAGACTCTACAGGCCCCTAGGGAACACCACAGGCCCCTACAGAACCCTACACAACCCTCCGGAAACATATGGCACCCTACAAGCTCCTACCAACCCCTGCGGGCACTTACATAACTCTACAGGCCCCTACGGAAATCTACGGGACTCTACAGGCCCCTAGGGAACCCTTCAGATTTCGACGGAACCCTACCAGCCCCTCTGGAACCCTACAGAATACTCCAGGACCCGACAGCACTCTACAAGACCCTTAGCAACACAACAGAACCTCACTAAAACCCTATGGGCTCCTACAGAACACTGCAGGTGCCTACGGAACCCTACAGACCCCTACGGAACCCTACAGACACCTGCGGGCACTTATGGAACCCTGCAGGCCCCTACGGAACCCTACAGGTCCCTACAGAACCCCACAGGGCCCTACGGAACTTTACCAGCCACTACGGAACTCTACGGGTCCCTACGGAACCCTGCAGAACCCTCCAGAACCTTACAGAATCCCACAGACTCCTACCAACCCCTGCGGGCACTTACACAACCCTACAGGTCCCTACGGAAATCTATGGGACTCTATGGGCCCCTAGGGAACCCTTCAGATTTCGATGGAACCCTATGAGGCCCTCTGGAACCCTACAGAATACTCCAGGACCCGACAGCACTCTACAAGACCCTTAGCAACACAACGGAACCTCACTAAAACCCTATGGGCTCCTACAGAACACTGCAGGTGCCTACGGCACCCTACAGACCCCTACGGAACCCTACAGACACCTGCGGGCACTTACGGAACCCTGCAGGCCCCTACGGAACCCTACAGGTCCCTACAGAACCCCACAGGGCCCTACGGAACTTTACCAGCCACTACGGAACTCTACGGGCCCCTACGGAACCCTGCAGAACCCTCCGGAACCTTACAGAATCCCACAGACTCCTACAGACTTCTGCGGGCACTTACACAACCCTACAGGTCCCTACGGAAATCTACGGGACTCTATGGGCCCCTAGGGAACCCTACAGATTTCGACGGAACCCTACGAGCCCCTCTGGAACCCTACAGAATACTCCAGGACCCGACAGCACTCTACAAGACCCTTAGCAACACAACGGAACCTCACGAAAACCCTATGGGCTCCTACAGAACACTGCAGGTGCCTACGGAAACCTACAGACCCCTACAGAATACTACCAGCCACTACAGAAAAATATGGCCCCTACGGAACTCTACGGAACCTGGCAGAAACACTGTGGGCCCCTACAGGCCCTTGCGGGCACTTGCAGAACTCTGCAGGAACCCACGGAACTTTATGGAACCCTACCAGCCCCTACGGAAGCCTAAAGACCCTTGCAGGCAGTTACGGAACGGTACAGGGCCCTAGGGAACTTTACCAGCCACTACGGAACTCTACGGGCCCCTACGGAACCCTGCAGAACCCTCCAGAACCTTACAGAATCCCACGGATTCCTACAGACTCCTGCGGGCACTTACTCAACCCTAGAGGACCCTACGGAACACTACTGGCTCCTGCGGTACTCCACAGGCCTCTAGGGAACCTACGAAGCTCTACGGAACCCTATGGATCCTTACGGAACAGTACGGGCCCCTTCAGACCTCTGCGGGCGCTTATGGAAACCTACAGGACCCTACCGAAACTGTACGAGACTCTACAGGCCCCTAGGGAACACCACAGGCCCCTACGGAACCCTACACAACCCTCCGGAAACATATGGCACCCTACAAGCTCCTACCAACCCCTGCGGGCACTTACATAACTCTACAGGCCCCTACGGAAATCTACGGGACTCTACAGGCCCCTAGGGAACCCTTCAGATTTCGACGGAACCCTACCAGCCCCTCTGGAACCCTACAGAATACTCCAGGACCCGACAGCACTCTACAAGACCCTTAGCAACACAACAGAACCTCACTAAAACCCTATGGGCTCCTACAGAACACTGCAGGTGCCTACGGAACCCTACAGACCCCTACGGAACCCTACAGACACCTGCGGGCACTTATGGAACCCTGCAGGCCCCTACAGAACCCTACAGGTCCCTACAGAACCCCACAGGGCCCTACGGAACTTTACCAGCCACTACGGAACTCTACGGGTCCCTACGGAACCCTGCAGAACCCTCCAGAACCTTACAGAATCCCACAGACTCCTACCAACCCCTGCGGGCACTTACACAACCCTACAGGTCCCTACGGAAATCTACGGGACTCTATGGGCCCCTAGGGAACCCTTCAGATTTCGATGGAACCCTATGAGGCCCTCTGGAACCCTACAGAATACTCCAGGACCCGACAGCACTCTACAAGACCCTTAGCAACACAACGGAACCTCACTAAAACCCTATGGGCTCCTACAGAACACTGCAGGTGCCTACGGCACCCTACAGACCCCTACGGAACCCTACAGACACCTGCGGGCACTTACGGAACCCTGCAGGCCCCTACGGAACCCTACAGGTCCATACAGAACCCCACAGGGCCCTACGGAACTTTACCAGCCACTACGGAACTCTACGGGCCCCTACGGAACCCTGCAGAACCCTCCGGAACCTTACAGAATCCCACAGACTCCTACAGACTTCTGCGGGCACTTACACAACCCTACAGGTCCCTACGGAAATCTACGGGACTCTATGGGCCCCTAGGGAACCCTACAGATTTCGACGGAACCCTACGAGCCCCTCTGGAACCCTACAGAATACTCCAGGACCCGACAGCACTCTACAAGACCCTTAGCAACACAACGGAACCTCACGAAAACCCTATGGGCTCCTACAGAACACTGCAGGTGCCTACGGAAACCTACAGACCCCTACAGAATACTACCAGCCACTACAGAAAAATATGGCCCCTACGGAACTCTACGGAACCTGGCAGAAACACTGTGGGCCCCTACAGGCCCTTGCGGGCACTTGCAGAACTCTGCAGGAACCCACGGAACTTTATGGAACCCTACCAGCCCCTACGGAAGCCTAAAGACCCTTGCAGGCAGTTACGGAACGGTACAGGGCCCTAGGGAACTTTACCAGCCACTACGGAACTCTACGGGCCCCTACGGAACCCTGCAGAACCCTCCAGAACCTTACAGAATCCCACGGATTCCTACAGACTCCTGCGGGCACTTACTCAACCCTAGAGGACCCTACGGAACACTACTGGCTCCTGCGGTACTCCAGAGGCCTCTAGGGAACCTACGAAGCTCTACGGAACCCTATGGATCCTTACGGAACAGTACGGGCCCCTTCAGACCTCTGCGGGCGCTTATGGAAACCTACAGGACCCTACCGAAACTGTACGAGACTCTACAGGCCCCTAGGGAACACCACAGGCCCCTACGGAACCCTACACAACCCTCCGGAAACATATGGCACCCTACAAGCTCCTACCAACCCCTGCGGGCACTTACATAACTCTACAGGCCCCTACGGAAATCTACGGGACTCTACAGGCCCCTAGGGAACCCTTCAGATTTCGACGGAACCCTACCAGCCCCTCTGGAACCCTACAGAATACTCCAGGACCCGACAGCACTCTACAAGACCCTTAGCAACACAACAGAACCTCACTAAAACCCTATGGGCTCCTACAGAACACTGCAGGTGCCTACGGAACCCTACAGACCCCTACGGAACCCTACAGACACCTGCGGGCACTTATGGAACCCTGCAGGCCCCTACGGAACCCTACAGGTCCATACAGAACCCCACAGGGCCCTACGGAACTTTACCAGCCACTACGGAACTCTACGGGTCCCTACGGAACCCTGCAGAACCCTCCAGAACCTTACAGAATCCCACAGACTCCTACCAACCCCTGCAGGCACTTACACAACCCTACAGGTCCCTACGGAAATCTACGGGACTCTATGGGCCCCTAGGGAACCCTTCAGATTTCGATGGAACCCTATGAGGCCCTCTGGAACCCTACAGAATACTCCAGGACCCGACAGCACTCTACAAGACCCTTAGCAACACAACGGAACCTCACTAAAACCCTATGGGCTCCTACAGAACACTGCAGGTGCCTACGGAACCCTACAGACCCCTACGGAACCCTACAGACACCTGCGGGCACTTACGGAACCCTGCAGGCCCCTACGGAACCCTACAGGTCCCTACAGAACCCCACAGGGCCCTACGGAACTTTACCAGCCACTACGGAACTCTACGGGCCCCTATGGAACCCTGCAGAACCCTCCGGAACCTTACAGAATCCCACAGACTCCTACAGACTTCTGCGGGCACTTACACAACCCTACAGGTCCCTACGGAAATCTACGGGACTCTATGGGCCCCTAGGGAACCCTACAGATTTCGACGGAACCCTACGAGCCCCTCTGGAACCCTACAGAATACTCCAGGACCCGACAGCACTCTACAAGACCCTTAGCAACACAACGGAACCTCACTAAAACCCTATGGGCTCCTACAGAACACTGCAGGTGCCTACGGAAACCTACAGACCCCTACAGAATACTACCAGCCACTACAGAAAAATATGGCCCCTACGGAACTCTACGGAACCTGGCAGAAACACTGTGCGCCCCTACAGGCCCTTGCGGGCACTTGCAGAACTCTGCAGGAACCCACGGAACTTTATGGAACCCTACCAGCCCCTACGGAAGCCTAAAGACCCTTGCAGGCAGTTACGGAACGGTACAGGGCCCTAGGGAACTTTACCAGCCACTACGGAACTCTACGGGCCCCTACGGAACCCTGCAGAACCCTCCAGAACCTTACAGAATCCCACGGATTCCTACAGACTCCTGCGGGCACTTACTCAACCCTAGAGGACCCTACGGAACACTACTGGCTCCTGCGGTACTCCAGAGGCCTCTAGGGAACCTACGAAGCTCTACGGAACCCTATGGATCCTTACGGAACAGTACGGGCCCCTTCAGACCTCTGCGGGCGCTTATGGAAACCTACAGGACCCTACCGAAACTGTACGAGACTCTACAGGCCCCTAGGGAACACCACAGGCCCCTACGGAACCCTACACAACCCTCCGGAAACATATGGCACCCTACAAGCTCCCTACCAACCCCTGCGGGCACTTACATAACTCTACAGGCCCCTACGGAAATCTACGGGACTCTACAGGCCCCTAGGGAACCCTTCAGATTTCGACGGAACCCTACCAGCCCCTCTGGAACCCTACAGAATACTCCAGGACCCGACAGCACTCTACAAGACCCTTAGCAACACAACAGAACCTCACTAAAACCCTATGGGCTCCTACAGAACACTGCAGGTGCCTACGGAACCCTACAGACCCCTACGGAACCCTACAGACACCTGCGGGCACTTATGGAACCCTGCAGGCCCCTACGGAACCCTACAGGTCCCTACAGAACCCCACAGGGCCCTACGGAACTTTACCAGCCACTACGGAACTCTACGGGTCCCTACGGAACCCTGCAGAACCCTCCAGAACCTTACAGAATCCCACAGACTCCTACCAACCCCTGCGGGCACTTACACAACCCTACAGGTCCCTACGGAAATCTACGGGACTCTATGGGCCCCTAGGGAACCCTTCAGATTTCGATGGAACCCTATGAGGCCCTCTGGAACCCTACAGAATACTCCAGGACCCGACAGCACTCTACAAGACCCTTAGCAACACAACGGAACCTCACTAAAACCCTATGGGCTCCTACAGAACACTGCAGGTGCCTACGGCACCCTACAGACCCCTACGGAACCCTACAGACACCTGCGGGCACTTACGGAACCCTGCAGGCCCCTACGGAACCCTACAGGTCCATACAGAACCCCACAGGGCCCTACGGAACTTTACCAGCCACTACGGAACTCTACGGGCCCCTACGGAACCCTGCAGAACCCTCCGGAACCTTACAGAATCCCACAGACTCCTACAGACTTCTGCGGGCACTTACACAACCCTACAGGTCCCTACGGGAAATCTACGGGACTCTATGGGCCCCTAGGGAACCCTACAGATTTCGACGGAACCCTACGAGCCCCTCTGGAACCCCTACAGAATACTCCAGGACCCGACAGCACTCTACAAGACCCTTAGCAACACAACGGAACCTCACTAAAACCCTATGGGCTCCTACAGAACACTGCAGGTGCCTACGGAAACCTACAGACCCCTACAGAATACTACCAGCCACTACAGAAAAATATGGCCCCTACGGAACTCTACGGAACCTGGCAGAAACACTGTGGGCCCCTACAGGCCCTTGCGGGCACTTGCAGAACTCTGCAGGAACCCACGGAACTTTATGGAACCCTACCAGCCCCTACGGAAGCCTAAAGACCCTTGCAGGCAGTTACGGAACGGTACAGGGGTACAGGGCCCTAGGGAACTTTACCAGCCACTACGGAACTCTACGGGCCCCTACGGAACCCTGCAGAACCCTCCAGAACCTTACAGAATCCCACGGATTCCTACAGACTCCTGCGGGCACTTACTCAACCCTAGAGGACCCTACGGAACACTACTGGCTCCTGCGGTACTCCAGAGGCCTCTAGGGAACCTACGAAGCTCTACGGAACCCTATGGATCCTTACGGAACAGTACGGGCCCCTTCAGACCTCTGCGGGCGCTTATGGAAACCTACAGGACCCTACCGAAACTGTACGAGACTCTACAGGCCCCTAGGGAACACCACAGGCCCCTACGGAACCCTACACAACCCTCCGGAAACATATGGCACCCTACAAGCTCCTACCAACCCCTGCGGGCACTTACATAACTCTACAGGCCCCTACGGCAATCTACGGGACTCTACAGGCCCCTAGGGAACCCTTCAGATTTCGACGGAACCCTACCAGCCCCTCTGGAACCCTACAGAATACTCCAGGACCCGACAGCACTCTACAAGACCCTTAGCAACACAACAGAACCTCACTAAAACCCTATGGGCTCCTACAGAACACTGCAGGTGCCTACGGCACCCTACAGACCCCTACGGAACCCTACAGACACCTGCGGGCACTTACGGAACCCTGCAGGCCCCTACGGAACCCTACAGGTCCATACAGAACCCCACAGGGCCCTACGGAACTTTACCAGCCACTACGGAACTCTACGGGCCCCTACGGAACCCTGCAGAACCCTCCGGAACCTTACAGAATCCCACAGACTCCTACAGACTTCTGCGGGCACTTACACAACCCTACAGGTCCCTACGGAAATCTACGGGACTCTATGGGCCCCTAGGGAACCCTACAGATTTCGACGGAACCCTACGAGCCCCTCTGGAACCCTACAGAATACTCCAGGACCCGACAGCACTCTACAAGACCCTTAGCAACACAACGGAACCTCACTAAAACCCTATGGGCTCCTACAGAACACTGCAGGTGCCTACGGAAACCTACAGACCCCTACAGAATACTACCAGCCACTACAGAAAAATATGGCCCCTACGGAACTCTACGGAACCTGGCAGAAACACTGTGGGCCCCTACAGGCCCTTGCGGGCACTTGCAGAACTCTGCAGGAACCCACGGAACTTTATGGAACCCTACCAGCCCCTACGGAAGCCTAAAGACCCTTGCAGGCAGTTACGGAACGGTACAGGGCCCTAGGGAACTTTACCAGCCACTACGGAACTCTACGGGCCCCTACGGAACCCTGCAGAACCCTCCAGAACCTTACAGAATCCCACGGATTCCTACAGACTCCTGCGGGCACTTACTCAACCCTAGAGGACCCTACGGAACACTACTGGCTCCTGCGGTACTCCACAGGCCTCTAGGGAACCTACGAAGCTCTACGGAACCCTATGGATCCTTACGGAACAGTACGGGCCCCTTCAGACCTCTGCGGGCGCTTATGGAAACCTACAGGACCCTACCGAAACTGTACGAGACTCTACAGGCCCCTAGGGAACACCACAGGCCCCTACGGAACCCTACACAACCCTCCGGAAACATATGGCACCCTACAAGCTCCTACCAACCCCTGCGGGCACTTACATAACTCTACAGGCCCCTACGGAAATCTACGGGACTCTACAGGCCCCTAGGGAACCCTTCAGATTTCGACGGAACCCTACCAGCCCCTCTGGAACCCTACAGAATACTCCAGGACCCGACAGCACTCTACAAGACCCTTAGCAACACAACAGAACCTCACTAAAACCCTATGGGCTCCTACAGAACACTGCAGGTGCCTACGGCACCCTACAGACCCCTACGGAACCCTACAGACACCTGCGGGCACTTATGGAACCCTGCAGGCCCCTACGGAACCCTACAGGTCCATACAGAACCCCACAGGGCCCTACGGAACTTTACCAGCCACTACGGAACTCTACGGGTCCCTACGGAACCCTGCAGAACCCTCCGGAACCTTACAGAATCCCACAGACTCCTACAGACTTCTGCGGGCACTTACACAACCCTACAGGTCCCTACGGAAATCTACGGGACTCTATGGGCCCCTAGGGAACCCTACAGATTTCGACGGAACCCTACGAGCCCCTCTGGAACCCTACAGAATACTCCAGGACCCGACAGCACTCTACAAGACCCTTAGCAACACAACGGAACCTCACTAAAACCCTATGGGCTCCTACAGAACACTGCAGGTGCCTACGGCACCCTACAGACCCCTACGGAACCCTACAGACACCTGCGGGCACTTACGGAACCCTGCAGGCCCCTACGGAACCCTACAGGTCCATACAGAACCCCACAGGGCCCTACGGAACTTTACCAGCCACTACGGAACTCTACGGGCCCCTACGGAACCCTGCAGAACCCTCCGGAACCTTACAGAATCCCACAGACTCCTACAGACTTCTGCGGGCACTTACACAACCCTACAGGTCCCTACGGAAATCTACGGGACTCTATGGGCCCCTAGGGAACCCTTCAGATTTCGATGGAACCCTATGAGGCCCTCTGGAACCCTACAGAATACTCCAGGACCCGACAGCACTCTACAAGACCCTTAGCAACACAACGGAACCTCACTAAAACCCTATGGGCTCCTACAGAACACTGCAGGTGCCTACGGAAACCTACAGACCCCTACAGAATACTACCAGCCACTACAGAAAAATATGGCCCCTACGGAACTCTACGGAACCTGGCAGAAACACTGTGCGCCCCTACAGGCCCTTGCGGGCACTTGCAGAACTCTGCAGGAACCCACGGAACTTTATGGAACCCTACCAGCCCCTACGGAAGCCTAAAGACCCTTGCAGGCAGTTACGGAACGGTACAGGGCCCTAGGGAACTTTACCAGCAACTACGGAACTCTACGGGCCCCTACGGAACCCTGCAGAACCCTCCAGAACCTTACAGAATCCCACGGATTCCTACAGACTCCTGCGGGCACTTACTCAACCCTAGAGGACCCTACGGAACACTACTGGCTCCTGCGGTACTCCACAGGCCTCTAGGGAACCTACGAAGCTCTACGGAACCCTATGGATCCTTACGGAACAGTACGGGCCCCTTCAGACCTCTGCGGGCGCTTATGGAAACCTACAGGACCCTACCGAAACTGTACGAGACTCTACAGGCCCCTAGGGAACACCACAGGCCCCTACGGAACCCTACACAACCCTCCGGAAACATATGGCACCCTACAAGCTCCTACCAACCCCTGCGGGCACTTACATAACCCTACAGGCCCCTACGGAAATCTACGGGACTCTACAGGCCCCTAGGGAACCCTATAGATTTCGATGGAACCCTACGAGCCCCTCTGGAACCCTACAGAATACTCCAGGACCCGACAGCACTCTACAAGACCCTTAGCAACACAACGGAACCTCACTAAAACCCTATGGGCTCCTACAGAACACTGCAGGTGCCTACGGAACCCTACAGACCCCTACGGAACCCTACAGACACCTGCGGGCACTTACGGAACCCTGCAGGCCCCTACGGAACCCTACAGGTCCCTACAGAACCCCACAGGGCCCTACGGAACTTTACCAGCCACTACGGAACTCTACGGGTCCCTACGGAACCCTGCAGAACCCTCCGGAACCTTACAGAATCCCACAGACTCCTACAGACTTCTGCGGGCACTTACACAACCCTACAGGTCCCTACGGAAATCTACGGGACTCTATGGGCCCCTAGGGAACCCTTCAGATTTCGATGGAACCCTATGAGGCCCTCTGGAACCCTACAGAATACTCCAGGACCCGACAGCACTCTACAAGACCCTTAGCAACACAACGGAACCTCACTAAAACCCTATGGGCTCCTACAGAACACTGTAGTCGCCTACGGAAACCTACAGACCCCTACAGAATACTACCAGCCACTACAGAAAAATATGGCCCCTATGGAACTCTACGGAACCTGGCAGAAACACTGTGCGCCCCTACAGGCCCTTGCGGGCACTTGCAGAACTCTGCAGGAACCCACGGAACTTTATGGAACCCTACCAGCCCCTACGGAAGCCTAAAGACCCTTGCAGGCAGTTACGGAACGGTACAGGGCCCTAGGGAACTTTACCAGCCACTACGGAACTCTACGGGCCCCTACGGAACCCTGCAGAACCTTACAGAATCCCACGGATTCCTACAGACTCCTGCGGGCACTTACTCAACCCTAGAGGACCCTACGGAACACTGCCAGCTCCTATGGAAGGAACCCTACGGGCCCCTACAGAACACTACTGGCTCCTGCGGTACTCCAGAGGCCTCTAGGGAACCTACGAAGTTCTACGGAGCCCTATGGATCCGTATGGAACAGTACGGGCCCCTTCAGACATCTGCGGGCGCTTATGGAAACCTACAGGACCCTACGGAACTCTACGAGACTCTACAGGCCCCTAGGGAACACCACAGGCCCCTACGGAACCGTACGAGACTCTACAGGCCCTTAGGGAACACCACAGGCCACTACGGAACCCTACACAACCCTCTGAAAACTTATGGAACCCTATAAGCTCCTACCAACCCCTGCGAGCACTTACACAACCCTACAGGTCCCTACGGAAATCTACGGGACTCTATGCGCCCCTAGGGAACCCTATAGATTTCGATGGAACCCTACGAGCCCCTCCTGAACCCTACAGAATACTCCAGGACCCGACAGCACTCTACAAGACCCTTAGCAACACAACGGAACCTCACTAAAACCCTATGGGCTCCTACAGAACACTGTAGGCGCCTACGGAACCCTACAGACCCCTACAGAATACTACCAGCCACTATACAAAAATATGGCCCTTACGGAACTCTACGGAACCTGGCAGAAACACTGTGCGCCCCTACAGGCCCTTGCGGGCACTTGCAGAACTCTGCAGGAACCCACGGAACTTTATGGAACCCTACCAGCCCCTACGGAAGCCTAAAGACCCTTGCAGGCAGTTACGGAACGGTACAGGGCCCTAGGGAACTTTACCAGCCACTACGGAACTCTACGGGCCCCTACGGAACCCTGCAGAACCCTCCGGAACCTTACAGAATCCCACGGATTCCTACAGAATCCTGCGGGCACTTACTCAACCCTAGAGGACCCTACGGAACACTGCCAGCTCCTATGGAAGGAACCCTACGGGCCCCTACAGAACACTACTGGCTCCTGCGGTACTCCAGAGGCCTCTAGGGAACCTACGAAGCTCTACGGAGCCCTATGGATCCTTACGGAACTGTACGAGCCCATTCAGACCTCTGCGGCCAATTATGGAAACCTACAGGACCCTACCGAAACTGTACGAGACTCTACAGGCCCCTAGGGAACACCACAGGCCCCTACGGAACCCTACACAACCCTCTGAAAACTTACGGAACCCTACAAGATCCTACCAACCCCTGCGAGCACTTACACAACCCTACAGGTCCCTACGGAAATCTACGGGACTCTATGGGCCCCTAGGGAACCCTATAGATTTCGATGGAACCCTACCAGCCCCTCTGGAACCCTACAGAATACTCCAGGAGCCGACAGCACTCTACAAGACCCTTAGCAACACAACGGAACCTCACTAAAACCCTATGGGCTCCTACAGAACACTGTAGGTGCCTACGGAAACCTACAGACCCCTACAGAATACTACCAGCCACTACAGAAAAATATGGCCCCTACAGAACTCTACGGAACCTGGCAGAAACACTGTGCGCCCCTACAGGCCCTTGCGGGCACTTGCAGAACTCTGCAGGAACCCACGGAACTTTATGGAACCCTACCAGCCCCTACGGAAGCCTAAAGACCCTTGCAAGCAGTTACGGAACGGTACAGGGCCCTAGGGAACTTTACCAGCCACTACGGAACTCTACGGGCCCCTACGGAACCCTGCAGAACCCTCCAGAACCTTACAGAATCCCACGGATTCCTACAGACTCCTGCGGGCACTTACTCAACCCTAGAGGACCCTACGGAACACTACTGGCTCCTGCGGTACTCCACAGGCCTCTAGGGAACCTACGAAGCTCTACGGAACCCTATGGATCCTTACGGAACAGTACGGGCCCCTTCAGACCTCTGCGGGCGCTTATGGAAACCTACAGGACCCTACCGAAACTGTACGAGACTCTACAGGCCCCTAGGGAACACCACAGGCCCCTACGGAACCCTACACAACCCTCCGGAAACATATGGCACCCTACAAGCTCCTACCAACCCCTGCGGGCACTTACATAACTCTACAGGCCCCTACGGCAATCTACGGGACTCTACAGGCCCCTAGGGAACCCTTCAGATTTCGACGGAACCCTACCAGCCCCTCTGGAACCCTACAGAATACTCCAGGACCCGACAGCACTCTACAAGACCCTTAGCAACACAACAGAACCTCACTAAAACCCTATGGGCTCCTACAGAACACTGCAGGTGCCTACGGAACCCTACAGACCCCTACGGAACCCTACAGACACCTGCGGGCACTTATGGAACCCTGCAGGCCCCTACGGAACCCTACAGGTCCCTACAGAACCCCACAGGGCCCTACGGAACTTTACCAGCCACTACGGAACTCTACGGGTCCCTACGGAACCCTGCAGAACCCTCCAGAACCTTACAGAATCCCACAGACTCCTACCAACCCCTGCGGGCACTTACACAACCCTACAGGTCCCTACGGAAATCTACGGGACTCTATGGGCCCCTAGGGAACCCTTCAGATTTCGATGGAACCCTATGAGGCCCTCTGGAACCCTACAGAATACTCCAGGACCCGACAGCACTCTACAAGACCCTTAGCAACACAACGGAACCTCACTAAAACCCTATGGGCTCCTACAGAACACTGCAGGTGCCTACGGAAACCTACAGACCCCTACGGAACCCTACAGACACCTGCGGGCACTTACGGAACCCTGCAGGCCCCTACGGAACCCTACAGGTCCATACAGAACCCCACAGGGCCCTACGGAACTTTACCAGCCACTACGGAACTCTACGGGCCCCTACGGAACCCTGCAGAACCCTCCGGAACCTTACAGAATCCCACAGACTCCTACAGACTTCTGCGGGCACTTACACAACCCTACAGGTCCCTACGGAAATCTACGGGACTCTATGGGCCCCTAGGGAACCCTACAGATTTCGACGGAACCCTACGAGCCCCTCTGGAACCCTACAGAATACTCCAGGACCCGACAGCACTCTACAAGACCCTTAGCAACACAACGGAACCTCACTAAAACCCTATGGGCTCCTACAGAACACTGCAGGTGCCTACGGAAACCTACAGACCCCTACAGAATACTACCAGCCACTACAGAAAAATATGGCCCCTACGGAACTCTACGGAACCTGGCAGAAACACTGTGGGCCCCTACAGGCCCTTGCGGGCACTTGCAGAACTCTGCAGGAACCCACGGAACTTTATGGAACCCTACCAGCCCCTACGGAAGCCTAAAGACCCTTGCAGGCAGTTACGGAACGGTACAGGGCCCTAGGGAACTTTACCAGCCACTACGGAACTCTACGGGCCCCTACGGAACCCTCCAGAACCTTACAGAATCCCACGGATTCCTACAGACTCCTGCGGGCACTTACTCAACCCTAGAGGACCCTACGGAACACTGCCAGCTCCTATGGAAGGAACACTACGGGCCCCTACAGAACACTACTGGCTCCTGTGGTACTCCAGAAGCCTCTAGGGAACCTACGAAGCTCTACGGAGCCCTATGGATCCTTATGGAACAGTACGGGCCCCTTCAGACATCTGCGGGCGCTTATGGAAACCTACAGGACCCTATGGAACTCTACGAGACTCTACAGGCCCCTAGGGAACACCACAGGCCCCTACGGAACCGTACGAGACTCTACAGGCCCTTAGGGAACACCACAGGCCACTACGGAACCCTACACAACCCTCTGAAAACTTATGGAACCCTATAAGCTCCTACCAACCCCTGCGAGCACTTACACAACCCTACAGGTCCCTACGGCAATCTACGGGACTCTACAGGCCCCTAGGGAACCCTACAGATTTCGACGGAACCCTACGAGCCCCTCTGGAACCCTACAGAATACTCCAGGACCCGACAGCACTCTACAAGACCTTTAGCAACACAACGGAACCTCACTAAAACCCTATGGGCTCCTACAGAACACTGTAGGTGCCTACAGAAACCTACAGACCCCTACAGAATACTACCAGCCACTACAGAAAAATATGGCCCCTACGGAACTCTACGGAACCTGGCAGAAACACTGTGCGCCCCTACAGGCCCTTGCGGGCACTTGCAGAACTCTGCAGGAACCCACGGAACTTTATGGAACCCTTCCAGCCCCTACGGAAGCCTAAAGACCCTTGCAGGCAGTTACGGAACGGTACAGGGCCCTAGGGAACTTTACCAGCCACTACGGAACTCTACGGGCCCCTACGGAACCCTGCAGAACCCTCCAGAACCTTACAGAATCCCACGGATTCCTACAGACTCCTGCGGGCACTTACTCAACCCTAGAGGACCCTACGGAACACTACTGGCTCCTGCGGTACTCCAGAGGCCTCTAGGGAACCTACGAAGCTCTACGGAACCCTATGGATCCTTACGGAACAGTACGGGCCCCTTCAGACCTCTGCGGGCGCTTATGGAAACCTACAGGACCCTACCGAAACTGTACGAGACTCTACAGGCCCCTAGGGAACACCACAGGCCCCTACGGAACCCTACACAACCCTCCGGAAACATATGGCACCCTACAAGCTCCTACCAACCCCTGCGGGCACTTACATAACTCTACAGGCCCCTACGGAAATCTACGGGACTCTACAGGCCCCTAGGGAACCCTTCAGATTTCGACGGAACCCTACCAGCCCCTCTGGAACCCTACAGAATACTCCAGGACCCGACAGCACTCTACAAGACCCTTAGCAACACAACGGAACCTCACTAAAACCCTATGGGCTCCTACAGAACACTGCAGGTGCCTACGGAACCCTACAGACCCCTACGGAACCCTACAGACACCTGCGGGCACTTACGGAACCCTGCAGGCCCCTACGGAACCCTACAGGTCCATACAGAACCCCACAGGGCCCTACGGAACTTTACCAGCCACTACGGAACTCTACGGGCCCCTACGGAACCCTGCAGAACCCTCCGGAACCTTACAGAATCCCACAGACTCCTACAGACTCCTGCGGGCACTTACACAACCCTACAGGTCCCTACGGAAATCTACGGGACTCTATGGGCCCCTAGGGAACCCTACAGATTTCGACGGAACCCTACGAGCCCCTCTGGAACCCTACAGAATACTCCAGGACCCGACAGCACTCTACAAGACCCTTAGCAACACAACGGAACCTCACTAAAACCCTATGGGCTCCTACAGAACACTGCAGGTGCCTACGGAAACCTACAGACCCCTACAGAATACTACCAGCCACTACAGAAAAATATGGCCCCTACGGAACTCTACGGAACCTGGCAGAAACACTGTGGGCCCCTACAGGCCCTTGCGGGCACTTGCAGAACTCTGCAGGAACCCACGGAACTTTATGGAACCCTACCAGCCCCTACGGAAGCCTAAAGACCCTTGCAGGCAGTTACGGAACGGTACAGGCCCCTAGGGAACTTTACCAGCCACTACGGAACTCTACGGGCCCCTACGGAACCCTGCAGAACCCTCCAGAACCTTACAGAATCCCACGGATTCCTACAGACTCCTGCGGGCACTTACTCAACCCTAGAGGACCCTACAGAACACTACTGGCTCCTGCGGTACTCCACAGGCCTCTAGGGAACCTACGAAGCTCTACGGAACCCTATGGATCCTTACGGAACAGTACGGGCCCCTTCAGACCTCTGCGGGCGCTTATGGAAACCTACAGGACCCTACCGAAACTGTACGAGACTCTACAGGCCCCTAGGGAACACCACAGGCCCCTACGGAACCCTACACAACCCTCCGGAAACATATGGCACCCTACAAGCTCCTACCAACCCCTGCGGGCACTTACATAACTCTACAGGCCCCTACGGCAATCTACGGGACTCTACAGGCCCCTAGGGAACCCTTCAGATTTCGACGGAACCCTACCAGCCCCTCTGGAACCCTACAGAATACTCCAGGACCCGACAGCACTCTACAAGACCCTTAGCAACACAACAGAACCTCACTAAAACCCTATGGGCTCCTACAGAACACTGCAGGTGCCTACGGAACCCTACAGACCCCTACGGAACCCTACAGACACCTGCGGGCACTTATGGAACCCTGCAGGCCCCTACGGAACCCTACAGGTCCATACAGAACCCCACAGGGCCCTACGGAACTTTACCAGCCACTACGGAACTCTACGGGTCCCTACGGAACCCTGCAGAACCCTCCAGAACCTTACAGAATCCCACAGACTCCTACCAACCCCTGCGGGCACTTACACAACCCTACAGGTCCCTACGGAAATCTACGGGACTCTATGGGCCCCTAGGGAACCCTTCAGATTTCGATGGAACCCTATGAGGCCCTCTGGAACCCTACAGAATACTCCAGGACCCGACAGCACTCTACAAGACCCTTAGCAACACAACGGAACCTCACTAAAACCCTATGGGCTCCTACAGAACACTGCAGGTGCCTACGGCACCCTACAGACCCCTACGGAACCCTACAGACACCTGCGGGCACTTACGGAACCCTGCAGGCCCCTACGGAACCCTACAGGTCCATACAGAACCCCACAGGGCCCTACGGAACTTTACCAGCCACTACGGAACTCTACGGGCCCCTACGGAACCCTGCAGAACCCTCCGGAACCTTACAGAATCCCACAGACTCCTACAGACTTCTGCGGGCACTTACACAACCCTACAGGTCCCTACGGAAATCTACGGGACTCTATGGGCCCCTAGGGAACCCTACAGATTTCGACGGAACCCTACGAGCCCCTCTGGAACCCTACAGAATACTCCAGGACCCGACAGCACTCTACAAGACCCTTAGCAACACAACGGAACCTCACTAAAACCCTATGGGCTCCTACAGAACACTGCAGGTGCCTACAGAAACCTACAGACCCCTACAGAATACTACCAGCCACTACAGAAAAATATGGCCCCTACGGAACTCTACGGAACCTGGCAGAAACACTGTGGGCCCCTACAGGCCCTTGCGGGCACTTGCAGAACTCTGCAGGAACCCACGGAACTTTATGGAACCCTACCAGCCCCTACGGAAGCCTAAAGACCCTTGCAGGCAGTTACGGAACGGTACAGGGCCCTAGGGAACTTTACCAGCCACTACGGAACTCTACGGGCCCCTACGGAACCCTGCAGAACCTTACAGAATCCCACGGATTCCTACAGACTCCTGCGGGCACTTACTCAACCCTAGAGGACCCTACGGAACACTGCCAGCTCCTATGGAAGGAACACTACGGGCCCCTACAGAACACTACTGGCTCCTGCGGTACTCCAGAGGCCTCTAGGGAACCTACGAAGCTCTACGGAGCCCTATGGATCCTTATGGAACAGTACGGGCCCCTTCAGACATCTGCGGGCGCTTATGGAAACCTACAGGACCCTACGGAACTCTACGAGACTCTACAGGCCCCTAGGGAACACCACAGGCCCCTACGGAACCGTACGAGACTCTACAGGCCCTTAGGGAACACCACAGGCCACTACGGAACCCTACACAACCCTCTGAAAACTTATGGAACCCTATAAGCTCCTACCAACCCCTGCGAGCACTTACACAACCCTACAGGTCCCTACGGCAATCTACGGGACTCTACGGGCCCCTAGGGAACCCTACAGATTTCGACGGAACCCTACGAGCCCCTCTGGAACCCTACAGAATACTCCAGGACCCGACAGCACTCTACAAGACCTTTAGCAACACAACGGAACCTCACTAAAACCCTATGGGCTCCTACAGAACACTGCAGGTGCCTACGGAAACCTACAGACCCCTACAGAATACTACCAGCCACTACAGAAAAATATGGCCCCTACGGAACTCTACGGAACCTGGCAGAAACACTGTGCGCCCCTACAGGCCCTTGCGGGCACTTGCAGAACTCTGCAGGAACCCACGGAACTTTATGGAACCCTTCCAGCCCCTACGGAAGCCTAAAGACCCTTGCAGGCAGTTACGGAACGGTACAGGGCCCTAGGGAACTTTACCAGCCACTACGGAACTCTACGGGCCCCTACGGAACCCTGCAGAACCCTCCAGAACCTTACAGAATCCCACGGATTCCTACAGACTCCTGCGGGCACTTACTCAACCCTAGAGGACCCTACGGAACACTACTGGCTCCTGCGGTACTCCAGAGGCCTCTAGGGAACCTACGAAGCTCTACGGAACCCTATGGATCCTTACGGAACAGTACGGGCCCCTTCAGACCTCTGCGGGCGCTTATGGAAACCTACAGGACCCTACCGAAACTGTACGAGACTCTACAGGCCCCTAGGGAACACCACAGGCCCCTACGGAACCCTACACAACCCTCCGGAAACATATGGCACCCTACAAGCTCCTACCAACCCCTGCGGGCACTTACATAACTCTACAGGCCCCTACGGAAATCTACGGGACTCTACAGGCCCCTAGGGAACCCTTCAGATTTCGACGGAACCCTACCAGCCCCTCTGGAACCCTACAGAATACTCCAGGACCCGACAGCACTCTACAAGACCCTTAGCAACACAACGGAACCTCACTAAAACCCTATGGGCTCCTACAGAACACTGCAGGTGCCTACGGAACCCTACAGACCCCTACGGAACCCTACAGACACCTGCGGGCACTTACGGAACCCTGCAGGCCCCTACGGAACCCTACAGGTCCATACAGAACCCCACAGGGCCCTACGGAACTTTACCAGCCACTACGGAACTCTACGGGCCCCTACGGAACCCTGCAGAACCCTCCGGAACCTTACAGAATCCCACAGACTCCTACAGACTTCTGCGGGCACTTACACAACCCTACAGGTCCCTACGGAAATCTACGGGACTCTATGGGCCCCTAGGGAACCCTACAGATTTCGACGGAACCCTACGAGCCCCTCTGGAACCCTACAGAATACTCCAGGACCCGACAGCACTCTACAAGACCCTTAGCAACACAACGGAACCTCACTAAAACCCTATGGGCTCCTACAGAACACTGCAGGTGCCTACGGAAACCTACAGACCCCTACAGAATACTACCAGCCACTACAGAAAAATATGGCCCCTACGGAACTCTACGGAACCTGGCAGAAACACTGTGCGCCCCTACAGGCCCTTGCGGGCACTTGCAGAACTCTGCAGGAACCCACGGAACTTTATGGAA
This sequence comes from Numenius arquata, assembly GCF_964106895.1. Classification (NCBI taxonomy): domain Eukaryota; kingdom Metazoa; phylum Chordata; class Aves; order Charadriiformes; family Scolopacidae; genus Numenius; species Numenius arquata. The sequence continues at coordinate 45,905 of NW_027414282.1, read as the reverse complement.
CCCTACCAGCCCCTACGGAAGCCTAAAGACCCTTGCAGGCAGTTACGGAACGGTACAGGGCCCTAGGGAACTTTACCAGCCACTACGGAACTCTACGGGCCCCTACGGAACCCTGCAGAACCTTACAGAATCCCACGGATTCCTACAGACTCCTGCGGGCACTTACTCAACCCTAGAGGACCCTACGGAACACTGCCAGCTCCTATGGAAGGAACACTACGGGCCCCTACAGAACACTACTGGCTCCTGCGGTACTCCAGAGGCCTCTAGGGAACCTACGAAGCTCTACGGAGCCCTATGGATCCTTATGGAACAGTACGGGCCCCTTCAGACATCTGCGGGCGCTTATGGAAACCTACAGGACCCTACGGAACTCTACGAGACTCTACAGGCCCCTAGGGAACACCACAGGCCCCTACGGAACCGTACGAGACTCTACAGGCCCTTAGGGAACACCACAGGCCACTACGGAACCCTACACAACCCTCTGAAAACTTATGGAACCCTATAAGCTCCTACCAACCCCTGCGAGCACTTACACAACCCTACAGGTCCCTACGGCAATCTACGGGACTCTACGGGCCCCTAGGGAACCCTACAGATTTCGACGGAACCCTACGAGCCCCTCTGGAACCCTACAGAATACTCCAGGACCCGACAGCACTCTACAAGACCCTTAGCAACACAACGGAACCTCACTAAAACCCTATGGGCTCCTACAGAACACTGTAGGTGCCTACGGAAACCTACAGACCCCTACAGAATACTACCAGCCACTACAGAAAAATATGGCCCCTACGGAACTCTACGGAACCTGGCAGAAACACTGTGCGCCCCTACAGGCCCTTGCGGGCACTTGCAGAACTCTGCAGGAACCCACGGAACTTTATGGAACCCTTCCAGCCCCTACGGAAGCCTAAAGACCCTTGCAGGCAGTTACGGAACGGTACAGGGCCCTAGGGAACTTTACCAGCCACTACGGAACTCTACGGGCCCCTACGGAACCCTGCAGAACCCTCCAGAACCTTACAGAATCCCACGGATTCCTACAGACTCCTGCGGGCACTTACTCAACCCTAGAGGACCCTACGGAACACTACTGGCTCCTGCGGTACTCCACAGGCCTCTAGGGAACCTACGAAGCTCTACGGAACCCTATGGATCCTTACGGAACAGTACGGGCCCCTTCAGACCTCTGCGGGCGCTTATGGAAACCTACAGGACCCTACCGAAACTGTACGAGACTCTACAGGCCCCTAGGGAACACCACAGGCCCCTACGGAACCCTACACAACCCTCCGGAAACATATGGCACCCTACAAGCTCCTACCAACCCCTGCGGGCACTTACATAACTCTACAGGCCCCTACGGCAATCTACGGGACTCTACAGGCCCCTAGGGAACCCTTCAGATTTCGACGGAACCCTACCAGCCCCTCTGGAACCCTACAGAATACTCCAGGACCCGACAGCACTCTACAAGACCCTTAGCAACACAACAGAACCTCACTAAAACCCTATGGGCTCCTACAGAACACTGCAGGTGCCTACGGAACCCTACAGACCCCTACGGAACCCTACAGACACCTGCGGGCACTTATGGAACCCTGCAGGCCCCTACGGAACCCTACAGGTCCCTACAGAACCCCACAGGGCCCTACGGAACTTTACCAGCCACTACGGAACTCTACGGGTCCCTACGGAACCCTGCAGAACCCTCCAGAACCTTACAGAATCCCACAGACTCCTACAGACTTCTGCGGGCACTTACACAACCCTACAGGTCCCTACGGAAATCTATGGGACTCTATGGGCCCCTAGGGAACCCTTCAGATTTCGATGGAACCCTATGAGGCCCTCTGGAACCCTACAGAATACTCCAGGACCCGACAGCACTCTACAAGACCCTTAGCAACACAACGGAACCTCACTAAAACCCTATGGGCTCCTACAGAACACTGCAGGTGCCTACGGCACCCTACAGACCCCTACGGAACCCTACAGACACCTGCGGGCACTTACGGAACCCTGCAGGCCCCTACGGAACCCTACAGGTCCATACAGAACCCCACAGGGCCCTACGGAACTTTACCAGCCACTACGGAACTCTACGGGCCCCTACGGAACCCTGCAGAACCCTCCGGAACCTTACAGAATCCCACAGACTCCTACAGACTTCTGCGGGCACTTACACAACCCTACAGGTCCCTACGGAAATCTACAGGACTCTATGGGCCCCTAGGGAACCCTACAGATTTCGACGGAACCCTACGAGCCCCTCTGGAACCCTACAGAATACTCCAGGACCCGACAGCACTCTACAAGACCCTTAGCAACACAACGGAACCTCACTAAAACCCTATGGGCTCCTACAGAACACTGCAGGTGCCTACGGAAACCTACAGACCCCTACAGAATACTACCAGCCACTACAGAAAAATATGGCCCCTACGGAACTCTACGGAACCTGGCAGAAACACTGTGGGCCCCTACAGGCCCTTGCGGGCACTTGCAGAACTCTGCAGGAACCCACGGAACTTTATGGAACCCTACCAGCCCCTACGGAAGCCTAAAGACCCTTGCAGGCAGTTACGGAACGGTACAGGGCCCTAGGGAACTTTACCAGCCACTACGGAACTCTACGGGCCCCTACGGAACCCTGCAGAACCCTCCAGAACCTTACAGAATCCCACGGATTCCTACAGACTCCTGCGGGCACTTACTCAACCCTAGAGGACCCTACGGAACACTACTGGCTCCTGCGGTACTCCAGAGGCCTCTAGGGAACCTACGAAGCTCTACGGAACCCTATGGATCCTTACGGAACAGTACGGGCCCCTTCAGACCTCTGCGGGCGCTTATGGAAACCTACAGGACCCTACCGAAACTGTACGAGACTCTACAGGCCCCTAGGGAACACCACAGGCCCCTACGGAACCCTACACAACCCTCCGGAAACATATGGCACCCTACAAGCTCCTACCAACCCCTGCGGGCACTTACATAACTCTACAGGCCCCTACGGAAATCTACGGGACTCTACAGGCCCCTAGGGAACCCTTCAGATTTCGACGGAACCCTACCAGCCCCTCTGGAACCCTACAGAATACTCCAGGACCCGACAGCACTCTACAAGACCCTTAGCAACACAACAGAACCTCACTAAAACCCTATGGGCTCCTACAGAACACTGCAGGTGCCTACGGAACCCTACAGACCCCTACGGAACCCTACAGACACCTGCGGGCACTTATGGAACCCTGCAGGCCCCTACGGAACCCTACAGGTCCATACAGAACCCCACAGGGCCCTACGGAACTTTACCAGCCACTACGGAACTCTACGGGTCCCTACGGAACCCTGCAGAACCCTCCAGAACCTTACAGAATCCCACAGACTCCTACCAACCCCTGCGGGCACTTACACAACCCTACAGGTCCCTACGGAAATCTACGGGACTCTATGGGCCCCTAGGGAACCCTTCAGATTTCGATGGAACCCTATGAGGCCCTCTGGAACCCTACAGAATACTCCAGGACCCGACAGCACTCTACAAGATCCTTAGCAACACAACGGAACCTCACTAAAACCCTATGGGCTCCTACAGAACACTGCAGGTGCCTACGGAACCCTACAGACCCCTACGGAACCCTACAGACACCTGCGGGCACTTACGGAACCCTGCAGGCCCCTACGGAACCCTACAGGTCCATACAGAACCCCACAGGGCCCTACGGAACTTTACCAGCCACTACGGAACTCTACGGGCCCCTACGGAACCCTGCAGAACCCTCCGGAACCTTACAGAATCCCACAGACTCCTACAGACTTCTGCGGGCACTTACACAACCCTACAGGTCCCTACGGAAATCTACGGGACTCTATGGGCCCCTAGGGAACCCTACAGATTTCGACGGAACCCTACGAGCCCCTCTGGAACCCTACAGAATACTCCAGGACCCGACAGCACTCTACAAGACCCTTAGCAACACAACGGAACCTCACTAAAACCCTATGGGCTCCTACAGAACACTGCAGGTGCCTACGGAAACCTACAGACCCCTACAGAATACTACCAGCCACTACAGAAAAATATGGCCCCTACGGAACTCTACGGAACCTGGCAGAAACACTGTGCGCCCCTACAGGCCCTTGCGGGCACTTGCAGAACTCTGCAGGAACCCACGGAACTTTATGGAACCCTACCAGCCCCTACGGAAGCCTAAAGACCCTTGCAGGCAGTTACGGAACGGTACAGGGCCCTAGGGAACTTTACCAGCCACTACGGAACTCTACGGGCCCCTACGGAACCCTCCAGAACCTTACAGAATCCCACGGATTCCTACAGACTCCTGCGGGCACTTACTCAACCCTAGAGGACCCTACGGAACACTGCCAGCTCCTATGGAAGGAACACTACGGGCCCCTACAGAACACTACTGGCTCCTGCGGTACTCCAGAGGCCTCTAGGGAACCTACGAAGCTCTACGGAGCCCTATGGATCCTTATGGAACAGTACGGGCCCCTTCAGACATCTGCGGGCGCTTATGGAAACCTACAGGACCCTACGGAACTCTACGAGACTCTACAGGCCCCTAGGGAACACCACAGGCCCCTACGGAACCGTACGAGACTCTACAGGCCCTTAGGGAACACCACAGGCCACTACGGAACCCTACACAACCCTCTGAAAACTTATGGAACCCTATAAGCTCCTACCAACCCCTGCGAGCACTTACACAACCCTACAGGTCCCTACGGCAATCTACGGGACTCTACGGGCCCCTAGGGAACCCTACAGATTTCGACGGAACCCTACGAGCCCCTCTGGAACCCTACAGAATACTCCAGGACCCGACAGCACTCTACAAGACCCTTAGCAACACAACGGAACCTCACTAAAACCCTATGGGCTCCTACAGAACACTGTAGGTGCCTACGGAAACCTACAGACCCCTACAGAATACTACCAGCCACTACAGAAAAATATGGCCCCTACGGAACTCTACGGAACCTGGCAGAAACACTGTGCGCCCCTACAGGCCCTTGCGGGCACTTGCAGAACTCTGCAGGAACCCACGGAACTTTATGGAACCCTTCCAGCCCCTACGGAAGCCTAAAGACCCTTGCAGGCAGTTACGGAACGGTACAGGGCCCTAGGGAACTTTACCAGCCACTACGGAACTCTACGGGCCCCTACGGAACCCTGCAGAACCCTCCAGAACCTTACAGAATCCCACGGATTCCTACAGACTCCTGCGGGCACTTACTCAACCCTAGAGGACCCTACGGAACACTACTGGCTCCTGCGGTACTCCAGAGGCCTCTAGGGAACCTACGAAGCTCTACGGAACCCTATGGATCCTTACGGAACAGTACGGGCCCCTTCAGACCTCTGCGGGCGCTTATGGAAACCTACAGGACCCTACCGAAACTGTACGAGACTCTACAGGCCCCTAGGGAACACCACAGGCCCCTACGGAACCCTACACAACCCTCCGGAAACATATGGCACCCTACAAGCTCCTACCAACCCCTGCGGGCACTTACATAACTCTACAGGCCCCTACGGCAATCTACGGGACTCTACAGGCCCCTAGGGAACCCTTCAGATTTCGACGGAACCCTACCAGCCCCTCTGGAACCCTACAGAATACTCCAGGACCCGACAGCACTCTACAAGACCCTTAGCAACACAACAGAACCTCACTAAAACCCTATGGGCTCCTACAGAACACTGCAGGTGCCTACGGAACCCTACAGACCCCTACGGAACCCTACAGACACCTGCGGGCACTTATGGAACCCTGCAGGCCCCTACGGAACCCTACAGGTCCCTACAGAACCCCACAGGGCCCTACGGAACTTTACCAGCCACTACGGAACTCTACGGGTCCCTACGGAACCCTGCAGAACCCTCCAGAACCTTACAGAATCCCACAGACTCCTACAGACTTCTGCGGGCACTTACACAACCCTACAGGTCCCTACGGAAATCTATGGGACTCTATGGGCCCCTAGGGAACCCTTCAGATTTCGATGGAACCCTATGAGGCCCTCTGGAACCCTACAGAATACTCCAGGACCCGACAGCACTCTACAAGACCCTTAGCAACACAACGGAACCTCACTAAAACCCTATGGGCTCCTACAGAACACTGCAGGTGCCTACGGCACCCTACAGACCCCTACGGAACCCTACAGACACCTGCGGGCACTTACGGAACCCTGCAGGCCCCTACGGAACCCTACAGGTCCATACAGAACCCCACAGGGCCCTACGGAACTTTACCAGCCACTACGGAACTCTACGGGCCCCTACGGAACCCTGCAGAACCCTCCGGAACCTTACAGAATCCCACAGACTCCTACAGACTTCTGCGGGCACTTACACAACCCTACAGGTCCCTACGGAAATCTACAGGACTCTATGGGCCCCTAGGGAACCCTACAGATTTCGACGGAACCCTACGAGCCCCTCTGGAACCCTACAGAATACTCCAGGACCCGACAGCACTCTACAAGACCCTTAGCAACACAACGGAACCTCACTAAAACCCTATGGGCTCCTACAGAACACTGCAGGTGCCTACGGAAACCTACAGACCCCTACAGAATACTACCAGCCACTACAGAAAAATATGGCCCCTACGGAACTCTACGGAACCTGGCAGAAACACTGTGGGCCCCTACAGGCCCTTGCGGGCACTTGCAGAACTCTGCAGGAACCCACGGAACTTTATGGAACCCTACCAGCCCCTACGGAAGCCTAAAGACCCTTGCAGGCAGTTACGGAACGGTACAGGGCCCTAGGGAACTTTACCAGCCACTACGGAACTCTACGGGCCCCTACGGAACCCTCCAGAACCTTACAGAATCCCACGGATTCCTACAGACTCCTGCGGGCACTTACTCAACCCTAGAGGACCCTACGGAACACTGCCAGCTCCTATGGAAGGAACACTACGGGCCCCTACAGAACACTACTGGCTCCTGCGGTACTCCAGAGGCCTCTAGGGAACCTACGAAGCTCTACGGAGCCCTATGGATCCTTATGGAACAGTACGGGCCCCTTCAGACATCTGCGGGCGCTTATGGAAACCTACAGGACCCTACGGAACTCTACGAGACTCTACAGGCCCCTAGGGAACACCACAGGCCCCTACGGAACCGTACGAGACTCTACAGGCCCTTAGGGAACACCACAGGCCACTACGGAACCCTACACAACCCTCTGAAAACTTATGGAACCCTATAAGCTCCTACCAACCCCTGCGAGCACTTACACAACCCTACAGGTCCCTACGGCAATCTACGGGACTCTACGGGCCCCTAGGGAACCCTACAGATTTCGACGGAACCCTACGAGCCCCTCTGGAACCCTACAGAATACTCCAGGACCCGACAGCACTCTACAAGACCCTTAGCAACACAACGGAACCTCACTAAAACCCTATGGGCTCCTACAGAACACTGTAGGTGCCTACGGAAACCTACAGACCCCTACAGAATACTACCAGCCACTACAGAAAAATATGGCCCCTACGGAACTCTACGGAACCTGGCAGAAACACTGTGCGCCCCTACAGGCCCTTGCGGGCACTTGCAGAACTCTGCAGGAACCCACGGAACTTTATGGAACCCTTCCAGCCCCTACGGAAGCCTAAAGACCCTTGCAGGCAGTTACGGAACGGTACAGGGCCCTAGGGAACTTTACCAGCCACTACGGAACTCTACGGGCCCCTACGGAACCCTGCAGAACCCTCCAGAACCTTACAGAATCCCACGGATTCCTACAGACTCCTGCGGGCACTTACTCAACCCTAGAGGACCCTACGGAACACTACTGGCTCCTGCGGTACTCCAGAGGCCTCTAGGGAACCTACGAAGCTCTACGGAACCCTATGGATCCTTACGGAACAGTACGGGCCCCTTCAGACCTCTGCGGGCGCTTATGGAAACCTACAGGACCCTACCGAAACTGTACGAGACTCTACAGGCCCCTAGGGAACACCACAGGCCCCTACGGAACCCTACACAACCCTCCGGAAACATATGGCACCCTACAAGCTCCTACCAACCCCTGCGGGCACTTACATAACTCTACAGGCCCCTACGGCAATCTACGGGACTCTACAGGCCCCTAGGGAACCCTTCAGATTTCGACGGAACCCTACCAGCCCCTCTGGAACCCTACAGAATACTCCAGGACCCGACAGCACTCTACAAGACCCTTAGCAACACAACAGAACCTCACTAAAACCCTATGGGCTCCTACAGAACACTGCAGGTGCCTACGGCACCCTACAGACCCCTACGGAACCCTACAGACACCTGCGGGCACTTATGGAACCCTGCAGGCCCCTACGGAACCCTACAGGTCCCTACAGAACCCCACAGGGCCCTACGGAACTTTACCAGCCACTACGGAACTCTACGGGTCCCTACGGAACCCTGCAGAACCCTCCAGAACCTTACAGAATCCCACAGACTCCTACCAACCCCTGCGGGCACTTACACAACCCTACAGGTCCCTACGGAAATCTATGGGACTCTATGGGCCCCTAGGGAACCCTTCAGATTTCGATGGAACCCTATGAGGCCCTCTGGAACCCTACAGAATACTCCAGGACCCGACAGCACTCTACAAGACCCTTAGCAACACAACGGAACCTCACTAAAACCCTATGGGCTCCTACAGAACACTGCAGGTGCCTACGGAACCCTACAGACCCCTACGGAACCCTACAGACACCTGCGGGCACTTACGGAACCCTGCAGGCCCCTACGGAACCCTACAGGTCCATACAGAACCCCACAGGGCCCTACGGAACTTTACCAGCCACTACGGAACTCTACGGGCCCCTACGGAACCCTGCAGAACCCTCCGGAACCTTACAGAATCCCACAGACTCCTACCAACCCCTGCGTGCACTTACACAACCCTACAGGTCCCTACGGAAATCTACGGGACTCTATGGGCCCCTAGGGAACCCTACAGATTTCGACGGAACCCTACGAGCCCCTCTGGAACCCTACAGAATACTCCAGGACCCGACAGCACTCTACAAGACCCTTAGCAACACAACGGAACCTCACTAAAACCCTATGGGCTCCTACAGAACACTGCAGGTGCCTACGGAAACCTACAGACCCCTACAGAATACTACCAGCCACTACAGAAAAATATGGCCCCTACGGAACTCTACGGAACCTGGCAGAAACACTGTGCGCCCCTACAGGCCCTTGCGGGCACTTGCAGAACTCTGCAGGAACCCACGGAACTTTATGGAACCCTACCAGCCCCTACGGAAGCCTAAAGACCCTTGCAGGCAGTTACGGAACGGTACAGGGCCCTAGGGAACTTTACCAGCCACTACGGAACTCTACGGGCCCCTACGGAACCCTGCAGAACCTTACAGAATCCCACGGATTCCTACAGACTCCTGCGGGCACTTACTCAACCCTAGAGGACCCTACGGAACACTGCCAGCTCCTATGGAAGGAACACTACGGGCCCCTACAGAACACTACTGGCTCCTGCGGTACTCCAGAGGCCTCTAGGGAACCTACGAAGCTCTACGGAGCCCTATGGATCCTTATGGAACAGTACGGGCCCCTTCAGACATCTGCGGGCGCTTATGGAAACCTACAGGACCCTACGGAACTCTACGAGACTCTACAGGCCCCTAGGGAACACCACAGGCCCCTACGGAACCGTACGAGACTCTACAGGCCCTTAGGGAACACCACAGGCCACTACGGAACCCTACACAACCCTCTGAAAACTTATGGAACCCTATAAGCTCCTACCAACCCCTGCGAGCACTTACACAACCCTACAGGTCCCTACGGCAATCTACGGGACTCTACGGGCCCCTAGGGAACCCTACAGATTTCGACGGAACCCTACGAGCCCCTCTGGAACCCTACAGAATACTCCAGGACCCGACAGCACTCTACAAGACCCTTAGCAACACAACGGAACCTCACTAAAACCCTATGGGCTCCTACAGAACACTGTAGGTGCCTACGGAAACCTACAGACCCCTACAGAATACTACCAGCCACTACAGAAAAATATGGCCCCTACGGAACTCTACGGAACCTGGCAGAAACACTGTGCGCCCCTACAGGCCCTTGCGGGCACTTGCAGAACTCTGCAGGAACCCACGGAACTTTATGGAACCCTTCCAGCCCCTACGGAAGCCTAAAGACCCTTGCAGGCAGTTACGGAACGGTACAGGGCCCTAGGGAACTTTACCAGCCACTACGGAACTCTACGGGCCCCTACGGAACCCTGCAGAACCCTCCAGAACCTTACAGAATCCCACGGATTCCTACAGACTCCTGCGGGCACTTACTCAACCCTAGAGGACCCTACGGAACACTACTGGCTCCTGCGGTACTCCAGAGGCCTCTAGGGAACCTACGAAGCTCTACGGAACCCTATGGATCCTTACGGAACAGTACGGGCCCCTTCAGACCTCTGCGGGCGCTTATGGAAACCTACAGGACCCTACCGAAACTGTACGAGACTCTATAGGCCCCTAGGGAACACCACAGGCCCCTACGGAACCCTACACAACCCTCCGGAAACATATGGCACCCTACAAGCTCCTACCAACCCCTGCGGGCACTTACATAACTCTACAGGCCCCTACGGCAATCTACGGGACTCTACAGGCCCCTAGGGAACCCTTCAGATTTCGACGGAACCCTACCAGCCCCTCTGGAACCCTACAGAATACTCCAGGACCCGACAGCACTCTACAAGACCCTTAGCAACACAACAGAACCTCACTAAAACCCTATGGGCTCCTACAGAACACTGCAGGTGCCTACGGAACCCTACAGACCCCTACGGAACCCTACAGACACCTGCGGGCACTTATGGAACCCTGCAGGCCCCTACGGAACCCTACAGGTCCCTACAGAACCCCACAGGGCCCTACGGAACTTTACCAGCCACTACGGAACTCTACGGGTCCCTACGGAACCCTGCAGAACCCTCCAGAACCTTACAGAATCCCACAGACTCCTACCAACCCCTGCGGGCACTTACACAACCCTACAGGTCCCTACGGAAATCTACGGGACTCTATGGGCCCCTAGGGAACCCTTCAGATTTCGATGGAACCCTATGAGGCCCTCTGGAACCCTACAGAATACTCCAGGACCCGACAGCACTCTACAAGACCCTTAGCAACACAACGGAACCTCACTAAAACCCTATGGGCTCCTACAGAACACTGCAGGTGCCTACGGCACCCTACAGACCCCTACGGAACCCTACAGACACCTGCGGGCACTTACGGAACCCTGCAGGCCCCTACGGAACCCTACAGGTCCATACAGAACCCCACAGGGCCCTACGGAACTTTACCAGCCACTACGGAACTCTACGGGCCCCTACGGAACCCTGCAGAACCCTCCGGAACCTTACAGAATCCCACAGACTCCTACAGACTTCTGCGGGCACTTACACAACCCTACAGGTCCCTACGGAAATCTACGGGACTCTATGGGCCCCTAGGGAACCCTACAGATTTCGACGGAACCCTACGAGCCCCTCTGGAACCCTACAGAATACTCCAGGACCCGACAGCACTCTACAAGACCCTTAGCAACACAACGGAACCTCACTAAAACCCTATGGGCTCCTACAGAACACTGCAGGTGCCTACGGAAACCTACAGACCCCTACAGAATACTACCAGCCACTACAGAAAAATATGGCCCCTACGGAACTCTACGGAACCTGGCAGAAACACTGTGCGCCCCTACAGGCCCTTGCGGGCACTTGCAGAACTCTGCAGGAACCCACGGAACTTTATGGAACCCTACCAGCCCCTACGGAAGCCTAAAGACCCTTGCAGGCAGTTACGGAACGGTACAGGGCCCTAGGGAACTTTACCAGCCACTACGGAACTCTACGGGCCCCTACGGAACCCTGCAGAACCCTCCAGAACCTTACAGAATCCCACGGATTCCTACAGACTCCTGCGGGCACTTACTCAACCCTAGAGGACCCTACGGAACACTGCCAGCTCCTATGGAAGGAACCCTACGGGCCCCTACAGAACACTACTGGCTCCTGCGGTACTCCACAGGCCTCTAGGGAACCTACGAAGCTCTACGGAACCCTATGGATCCTTACGGAACAGTACGGGCCCCTTCAGACCTCTGCGGGCGCTTATGGAAACCTACAGGACCCTACCGAAACTGTACGAGACTCTACAGGCCCCTAGGGAACACCACAGGCCCCTACGGAACCCTACACAACCCTCCGGAAACATATGGCACCCTACAAGCTCCTACCAACCCCTGCGGGCACTTACATAACTCTACAGGCCCCTACGGCAATCTACGGGACTCTACAGGCCCCTAGGGAACCCTTCAGATTTCGACGGAACCCTACCAGCCCCTCTGGAACCCTACAGAATACTCCAGGACCCGACAGCACTCTACAAGACCCTTAGCAACACAACAGAACCTCACTAAAACCCTATGGGCTCCTACAGAACACTTCAGGTGCCTACGGAACCCTACAGACCCCTACGGAACCCTACAGACACCTGCGGGCACTTATGGAACCCTGCAGGCCCCTACGGAACCCTACAGGTCCATACAGAACCCCACAGGGCCCTACGGAACTTTACCAGCCACTACGGAACTCTACGGGTCCCTACGGAACCCTGCAGAACCCTCCAGAACCTTACAGAATCCCACAGACTCCTACCAACCCCTGCGGGCACTTACACAACCCTACATGTCCCTACGGAAATCTACGGGACTCTATGGGCCCCTAGGGAACCCTTCAGATTTCGATGGAACCCTATGAGGCCCTCTGGAACCCTACAGAATACTCCAGGACCCGACAGCACTCTACAAGACCCTTAGCAACACAACGGAACCTCACTAAAACCCTATGGGCTCCTACAGAACACTGCAGGTGCCTACGGAACCCTACAGACCCCTACGGAACCCTACAGACACCTGCGGGCACTTACGGAACCCTGCAGGCCCCTACGGAACCCTACAGGTCCATACAGAACCCCACAGGGCCCTACGGAACTTTACCAGCCACTACGGAACTCTACGGGTCCCTACGGAACCCTGCAGAACCCTCCGGAACCTTACAGAATCCCACAGACTCCTACAGACTTCTGCGGGCACTTACACAACCCTACAGGTCCCTACGGAAATCTACGGGACTCTATGGGCCCCTAGGGAACCCTACAGATTTCGACGGAACCCTACGAGCCCCTCTGGAACCCTACAGAATACTCCAGGACCCGACAGCACTCTACAAGACCCTTAGCAACACAACGGAACCTCACTAAAACCCTATGGGCTCCTACAGAACACTGCAGGTGCCTACGGAAACCTACAGACCCCTACAGAATACTACCAGCCACTACAGAAAAATATGGCCCCTACGGAACTCTACGGAACCTGGCAGAAACACTGTGCGCCCCTACAGGCCCTTGCGGGCACTTGCAGAACTCTGCAGGAACCCACGGAACTTTATGGAACCCTACCAGCCCCTACGGAAGCCTAAAGACCCTTGCAGGCAGTTACGGAACGGTACAGGGCCCTAGGGAACTTTACCAGCCACTACGGAACTCTACGGGCCCCTACGGAACCCTGCAGAACCCTCCAGAACCTTACAGAATCCCACGGATTCCTACAGACTCCTGCGGGCACTTACTCAACCCTAGAGGACCCTACGGAACACTACTGGCTCCTGCGGTACTCCAGAGGCCTCTAGGGAACCTACGAAGCTCTACGGAACCCTATGGATCCTTACGGAACAGTACGGGCCCCTTCAGACCTCTGCGGGCGCTTATGGAAACCTACAGGACCCTACCGAAACTGTACGAGACTCTACAGGCCTCTAGGGAACACCACAGGCCCCTACGGAACCCTACACAACCCTCCGGAAACATATGGCACCCTACAAGCTCCTACCAACCCCTGCGGGCACTTACATAACTCTACAGGCCCCTACGGAAATCTACGGGACTCTACAGGCCCCTAGGGAACCCTTCAGATTTCGACGGAACCCTACCAGCCCCTCTGGAACCCTACAGAATACTCCAGGACCCGACAGCACTCTACAAGACCCTTAGCAACACAACAGAACCTCACTAAAACCCTATGGGCTCCTACAGAACACTGCAGGTGCCTACGGAACCCTACAGACCCCTACGGAACCCTACAGACACCTGCGGGCACTTATGGAACCCTGCAGGCCCCTACGGAACCCTACAGGTCCATACAGAACCCCACAGGGCCCTACGGAACTTTACCAGCCACTACGGAACTCTACGGGTCCCTACGGAACCCTGCAGAACCCTCCAGAACCTTACAGAATCCCACAGACTCCTACCAACCCCTGCGGGCACTTACACAACCCTACAGGTCCCTACGGAAATCTACGGGACTCTATGGGCCCCTAGGGAACCCTTCAGATTTCGATGGAACCCTATGAGGCCCTCTGGAACCCTACAGAATACTCCAGGACCCGACAGCACTCTACAAGACCCTTAGCAACACAACGGAACCTCACTAAAACCCTATGGGCTCCTACAGAACACTGCAGGTGCCTACGGAACCCTACAGACCCCTACGGAACCCTACAGACACCTGCGGGCACTTACGGAACCCTGCAGGCCCCTACGGAACCCTACAGGTCCATACAGAACCCCACAGGGCCCTACGGAACTTTACCAGCCACTACGGAACTCTACGGGTCCCTACGGAACCCTGCAGAACCCTCCGGAACCTTACAGAATCCCACAGACTCCTACCAACCCCTGCGGGCACTTACACAACCCTACAGGTCCCTACGGAAATCTACGGGACTCTATGGGCCCCTAGGGAACCCTACAGATTTCGACGGAACCCTACGAGCCCCTCTGGAACCCTACAGAATACTCCAGGACCCGACAGCACTCTACAAGACCCTTAGCAACACAACGGAACCTCACTAAAACCCTATGGGCTCCTACAGAACACTGCAGGTGCCTACGGAAACCTACAGACCCCTACAGAATACTACCAGCCACTACAGAAAAATATGGCCCCTACGGAACTCTACGGAACCTGGCAGAAACACTGTGCGCCCCTACAGGCCCTTGCGGGCACTTGCAGAACTCTGCAGGAACCCACGGAACTTTATGGAACCCTACCAGCCCCTACGGAAGCCTAAAGACCCTTGCAGGCAGTTACGGAACGGTACAGGGCCCTAGGGAACTTTACCAGCCACTACGGAACTCTACGGGCCCCTACGGAACCCTGCAGAACCTTACAGAATCCCACGGATTCCTACAGACTCCTGCGGGCACTTACTCAACCCTAGAGGACCCTACGGAACACTGCCAGCTCCTATGGAAGGAACACTACGGGCCCCTACAGAACACTACTGGCTCCTGCGGTACTCCAGAGGCCTCTAGGGAACCTACGAAGCTCTACGGAGCCCTATGGATCCTTATGGAACAGTACGGGCCCCTTCAGACATCTGCGGGCGCTTATGGAAACCTACAGGACCCTACGGAACTGTACGAGACTCTACAGGCCCCTAGGGAACACCACAGGCCCCTACGGAACCGTACGAGACTCTACAGGCCCTTAGGGAACACCACAGGCCACTACGGAACCCTACACAACCCTCTGAAAACTTATGGAACCCTATAAGCTCCTACCAACCCCTGCGAGCACTTACACAACCCTACAGGTCCCTACGGCAATCTACGGGACTCTACGGGCCCCTAGGGAACCCTACAGATTTCGACGGAACCCTACGAGCCCCTCTGGAACCCTACAGAATACTCCAGGACCCGACAGCACTCTACAAGACCCTTAGCAACACAACGGAACCTCACTAAAACCCTATGGGCTCCTACAGAACACTGCAGGTGCCTACGGAAACCTACAGACCCCTACAGAATACTACCAGCCACTACAGAAAAATATGGCCCCTACGGAACTCTACGGAACCTGGCAGAAACACTGTGCGCCCCTACAGGCCCTTGCGGGCACTTGCAGAACTCTGCAGGAACCCACGGAACTTTATGGAACCCTACCAGCCCCTACGGAAGCCTAAAGACCCTTGCAGGCAGTTACGGAACGGTACAGGGCCCTAGGGAACTTTACCAGCCACTACGGAACTCTACGGGCCCCTACGGAACCCTGCAGAACCCTCCAGAACCTTACAGAATCCCACGGATTCCTACAGACTCCTGCGGGCACTTACTCAACCCTAGAGGACCCTACGGAACACTACTGGCTCCTGCGGTAATCCAGAGGCCTCTAGGGAACCTACGAAGCTCTACGGAACCCTATGGATCCTTACGGAACAGTACGGGCCCCTTCAGACCTCTGCGGGCGCTTATGGAAACCTACAGGACCCTACCGAAACTGTACGAGACTCTACAGGCCCCTAGGGAACACCACAGGCCCCTACGGAACCCTACACAACCCTCCGGAAACATATGGCACCCTACAAGCTCCTACCAACCCCTGCGGGCACTTACATAACTCTACAGGCCCCTACGGCAATCTACGGGACTCTACAGGCCCCTAGGGAACCCTTCAGATTTCGACGGAACCCTACCAGCCCCTCTGGAACCCTACAGAATACTCCACGACCCGACAGCACTCTACAAGACCCTTAGCAACACAACAGAACCTCACTAAAACCCTATGGGCTCCTACAGAACACTGCAGGTGCCTACGGAACCCTACAGACCCCTACGGAACCCTACAGACACCTGCGGGCACTTATGGAACCCTGCAGGCCCCTACGGAACCCTACAGGTCCCTACAGAACCCCACAGGGCCCTACGGAACTTTACCAGCCACTACGGAACTCTACGGGTCCCTACGGAACCCTGCAGAACCCTCCAGAACCTTACAGAATCCCACAGACTCCTACAGACTTCTGCGGGCACTTACACAACCCTACAGGTCCCTACGGAAATCTATGGGACTCTATGGGCCCCTAGGGAACCCTTCAGATTTCGATGGAACCCTATGAGGCCCTCTGGAACCCTACAGAATACTCCAGGACCCGACAGCACTCTACAAGACCCTTAGCAACACAACGGAACCTCACTAAAACCCTATGGGCTCCTACAGAACACTGCAGGTGCCTACGGAACCCTACAGACCCCTACGGAACCCTACAGACACCTGCGGGCACTTACGGAACCCTGCAGGCCCCTACGGAACCCTACAGGTCCATACAGAACCCCACAGGGCCCTACGGAACTTTACCAGCCACTACGGAACTCTACGGGCCCCTACGGAACCCTGCAGAACCCTCCGGAACCTTACAGAATCCCACAGACTCCTACAGACTTCTGCGGGCACTTACACAACCCTACAGGTCCCTACGGAAATCTACGGGACTCTATGGGCCCCTAGGGAACCCTACAGATTTCGACGGAACCCTACGAGCCCCTCTGGAACCCTACAGAATACTCCAGGACCCGACAGCACTCTACAAGACCCTTAGCAACACAACGGAACCTCACTAAAACCCTATGGGCTCCTACAGAACACTGCAGGTGCCTACGGAAACCTACAGACCCCTACAGAATACTACCAGCCACTACAGAAAAATATGGCCCCTACGGAACTCTACGGAACCTGGCAGAAACACTGTGCGCCCCTACAGGCCCTTGCGGGCACTTGCAGAACTCTGCAGGAACCCACGGAACTTTATGGAACCCTACCAGCCCCTACGGAAGCCTAAAGACCCTTGCAGGCAGTTACGGAACGGTACAGGGCCCTAGGGAACTTTACCAGCCACTACGGAACTCTACGGGCCCCTACGGAACCCTGCAGAACCCTCCAGAACCTTACAGAATCCCACGGATTCCTACAGACTCCTGCGGGCACTTACTCAACCCTAGAGGACCCTACGGAACACTACTGGCTCCTGCGGTACTCCAGAGGCCTCTAGGGAACCTACGAAGCTCTACGGAACCCTATGGATCCTTACGGAACAGTACGGGCCCCTTCAGACCTCTGCGGGCGCTTATGGAAACCTACAGGACCCTACCGAAACTGTACGAGACTCTACAGGCCCCTAGGGAACACCACAGGCCCCTACGGAACCCTACACAACCCTCCGGAAACATATGGCACCCTACAAGCTCCTACCAACCCCTGCGGGCACTTACATAACTCTACAGGCCCCTACGGAAATCTACGGGACTCTACAGGCCCCTAGGGAACCCTTCAGATTTCGACGGAACCCTACCAGCCCCTCTGGAACCCTACAGAATACTCCAGGACCCGACAGCACTCTACAAGACCCTTAGCAACACAACGGAACCTCACTAAAACCCTATGGGCTCCTACAGAACACTTCAGGTGCCTACGGAACCCTACAGACCCCTACGGAACCCTACAGACACCTGCGGGCACTTACGGAACCCTGCAGGCCCCTACGGAACCCTACAGGTCCATACAGAACCCCACAGGGCCCTACGGAACTTTACCAGCCACTACGGAACTCTACGGGCCCCTACGGAACCCTGCAGAACCCTCCGGAACCTTACAGAATCCCACAGACTCCTACAGACTTCTGCGGGCACTTACACAACCCTACAGGTCCCTACGGAAATCTACGGGACTCTATGGGCCCCTAGGGAACCCTACAGATTTCGACGGAACCCTACGAGCCCCTCTGGAACCCTACAGAATACTCCAGGACCCGACAGCACTCTACAAGACCCTTAGCAACACAACGGAACCTCACTAAAACCCTATGGGCTCCTACAGAACACTGCAGGTGCCTACGGAAACCTACAGACCCCTACAGAATACTACCAGCCACTACAGAAAAATATGGCCCCTACGGAACTCTACGGAACCTGGCAGAAACACTGTGGGCCCCTACAGGCCCTTGCGGGCACTTGCAGAACTCTGCAGGAACCCACGGAACTTTATGGAACCCTACCAGCCCCTACGGAAGCCTAAAGACCCTTGCAGGCAGTTACGGAACGGTACAGGGCCCTAGGGAACTTTACCAGCCACTACGGAACTCTACGGGCCCCTACGGAACCCTCCAGAACCTTACAGAATCCCACGGATTCCTACAGACTCCTGCGGGCACTTACTCAACCCTAGAGGACCCTACGGAACACTGCCAGCTCCTATGGAAGGAACACTACGGGCCCCTACAGAACACTACTGGCTCCTGCGGTACTCCAGAGGCCTCTAGGGAACCTACGAAGCTCTACGGAGCCCTATGGATCCTTATGGAACAGTACGGGCCCCTTCAGACATCTGCGGGCGCTTATGGAAACCTACAGGACCCTACGGAACTCTATGAGACTCTACAGGCCCCTAGGGAACACCACAGGCCCCTACGGAACCGTACGAGACTCTACAGGCCCTTAGGGAACACCACAGGCCACTACGGAACCCTACACAACCCTCTGAAAACTTATGGAACCCTATAAGCTCCTACCAACCCCTGCGAGCACTTACACAACCCTACAGGTCCCTACGGCAATCTACGGGACTCTACGGGCCCCTAGGGAACCCTACAGATTTCGACGGAACCCTACGAGCCCCTCTGGAACCCTACAGAATACTCCAGGACCCGACAGCACTCTACAAGACCCTTAGCAACACAACGGAACCTCACTAAAACCCTATGGGCTCCTACAGAACACTGTAGGTGCCTACGGAAACCTACAGACCCCTACAGAATACTACCAGCCACTACAGAAAAATATGGCCCCTACGGAACTCTACGGAACCTGGCAGAAACACTGTGCGCCCCTACAGGCCCTTGCGGGCACTTGCAGAACTCTGCAGGAACCCACGGAACTTTATGGAACCCTTCCAGCCCCTACGGAAGCCTAAAGACCCTTGCAGGCAGTTACGGAACGGTACAGGGCCCTAGGGAACTTTACCAGCCACTACGGAACTCTACGGGCCCCTACGGAACCCTGCAGAACCCTCCAGAACCTTACAGAATCCCACGGATTCCTACAGACTCCTGCGGGCACTTACTCAACCCTAGAGGACCCTACGGAACACTACTGGCTCCTGCGGTACTCCAGAGGCCTCTAGGGAACCTACGAAGCTCTACGGAACCCTATGGATCCTTACGGAACAGTACGGGCCCCTTCAGACCTCTGCGGGCGCTTATGGAAACCTACAGGACCCTACCGAAACTGTACGAGACTCTACAGGCCCCTAGGGAACACCACAGGCCCCTACGGAACCCTACACAACCCTCCGGAAACATATGGCACCCTACAAGCTCCTACCAACCCCTGCGGGCACTTACATAACTCTACAGGCCCCTACGGAAATCTACGGGACTCTACAGGCCCCTAGGGAACCCTTCAGATTTCGACGGAACCCTACCAGCCCCTCTGGAACCCTACAGAATACTCCAGGACCCGACAGCACTCTACAAGACCCTTAGCAACACAACAGAACCTCACTAAAACCCTATGGGCTCCTACAGAACACTGCAGGTGCCTACGGAACCCTACAGACCCCTACGGAACCCTACAGACACCTGCGGGCACTTATGGAACCCTGCAGGCCCCTACGGAACCCTACAGGTCCCTACAGAACCCCACAGGGCCCTACGGAACTTTACCAGCCACTACGGAACTCTACGGGTCCCTACGGAACACTGCAGAACCCTCCAGAACCTTACAGAATCCCACAGACTCCTACCAACCCCTGCGGGCACTTACACAACCCTACAGGTCCCTACGGAAATCTATGGGACTCTATGGGCCCCTAGGGAACCCTTCAGATTTCGATGGAACCCTATGAGGCCCTCTGGAACCCTACAGAATACTCCAGGACCCGACAGCACTCTACAAGACCCTTAGCAACACAACGGAACCTCACTAAAACCCTATGGGCTCCTACAGAACACTGCAGGTGCCTACGGCACCCTACAGACCCCTACGGAACCCTACAGACACCTGCGGGCACTTACGGAACCCTGCAGGCCCCTACGGAACCCTACAGGTCCATACAGAACCCCACAGGGCCCTACGGAACTTTACCAGCCACTACGGAACTCTACGGGCCCCTACGGAACCCTGCAGAACCCTCCGGAACCTTACAGAATCCCACAGACTCCTACAGACTTCTGCGGGCACTTACACAACCCTACAGGTCCCTACGGAAATCTACGGGACTCTATGGGCCCCTAGGGAACCCTACAGATTTCGACGGAACCCTACGAGCCCCTCTGGAACCCTACAGAATACTCCAGGACCCGACAGCACTCTACAAGACCCTTAGCAACACAACGGAACCTCACTAAAACCCTATGGGCTCCTACAGAACACTGCAGGTGCCTACGGAAACCTACAGACCCCTACAGAATACTACCAGCCACTACAGAAAAATATGGCCCCTACGGAACTCTACGGAACCTGGCAGAAACACTGTGCGCCCCTACAGGCCCTTGCGGGCACTTGCAGAACTCTGCAGGAACCCACGGAACTTTATGGAACCCTACCAGCCCCTACGGAAGCCTAAAGACCCTTGCAGGCAGTTACGGAACGGTACAGGGCCCTAGGGAACTTTACCAGCCACTACGGAACTCTACGGGCCCCTACGGAACCCTGCAGAACCCTCCAGAACCTTACAGAATCCCACGGATTCCTACAGACTCCTGCGGGCACTTACTCAACCCTAGAGGACCCTACAGAACACTACTGGCTCCTGCGGTACTCCACAGGCCTCTAGGGAACCTACGAAGCTCTACGGAACCCTATGGATCCTTACGGAACAGTACGGGCCCCTTCAGACCTCTGCGGGCGCTTATGGAAACCTACAGGACCCTACCGAAACTGTACGAGACTCTACAGGCCCCTAGGGAACACCACAGGCCCCTACGGAACCCTACACAACCCTCCGGAAACATATGGCACCCTACAAGCTCCTACCAACCCCTGCGGGCACTTACATAACTCTACAGGCCCCTACGGAAATCTACGGGACTCTACAGGCCCCTAGGGAACCCTTCAGATTTCGACGGAACCCTACCAGCCCCTCTGGAACCCTACAGAATACTCCAGGACCCGACAGCACTCTACAAGACCCTTAGCAACACAACGGAACCTCACTAAAACCCTATGGGCTCCTACAGAACACTGCAGGTGCCTACGGAACCCTACAGACCCCTACGGAACCCTACAGACACCTGCGGGCACTTACGGAACCCTGCAGGCCCCTACGGAACCCTACAGGTCCATACAGAACCCCACAGGGCCCTACGGAACTTTACCAGCCACTACGGAACTCTACGGGCCCCTACGGAACCCTGCAGAACCCTCCGGAACCTTACAGAATCCCACAGACTCCTACAGACTTCTGCGGGCACTTACACAACCCTACAGGTCCCTACGGAAATCTACGGGACTCTATGGGCCCCTAGGGAACCCTACAGATTTCGACGGAACCCTACGAGCCCCTCTGGAACCCTACAGAATACTCCAGGACCCGACAGCACTCTACAAGACCCTTAGCAACACAACGGAACCTCACTAAAACCCTATGGGCTCCTACAGAACACTGCAGGTGCCTACGGAAACCTACAGACCCCTACAGAATACTACCAGCCACTACAGAAAAATATGGCCCCTACGGAACTCTACGGAACCTGGCAGAAACACTGTGCGCCCCTACAGGCCCTTGCTGGCACTTGCAGAACTCTGCAGGAACCCACGGAACTTTATGGAACCCTACCAGCCCCTACGGAAGCCTAAAGACCCTTGCAGGCAGTTACGGAACGGTACAGGGCCCTAGGGAACTTTACCAGCCACTACGGAACTCTACGGGCCCCTACGGAACCCTGCAGAACCCTCCAGAACCTTACAGAATCCCACGGATTCCTACAGACTCCTGCGGGCACTTACTCAACCCTAGAGGACCCTACGGAACACTACTGGCTCCTGCGGTACTCCAGAGGCCTCTAGGGAACCTACGAAGCTCTACGGAACCCTATGGATCCTTACGGAACAGTACGGGCCCCTTCAGACCTCTGCGGGCGCTTATGGAAACCTACAGGACCCTACCGAAACTGTACGAGACTCTACAGGCCCCTAGGGAACACCACAGGCCCCTACGGAACCCTACACAACCCTCCGGAAACATATGGCACCCTACAAGCTCCTACCAACCCCTGCGGGCACTTACATAACTCTACAGGCCCCTACGGAAATCTACGGGACTCTACAGGCCCCTAGGGAACCCTTCAGATTTCGACGGAACCCTACAGAATACTCCAGGACCCGACAGCACTCTACAAGACCCTTAGCAACACAACAGAACCTCACTAAAACCCTATGGGCTCCTACAGAACACTGCAGGTGCCTACGGAACCCTACAGACCCCTACGGAACCCTACAGACACCTGCGGGCACTTATGGAACCCTGCAGGCCCCTACGGAACTCTACAGGTCCATACAGAACCCCACAGGGCCCTACGGAACTTTACCAGCCACTACGGAACTCTACGGGTCCCTACGGAACCCTGCAGAACCCTCCAGAACCTTACAGAATCCCACAGACTCCTACCAACCCCTGCGGGCACTTACACAACCCTACAGGTCCCTACGGAAATCTACGGGACTCTATGGGCCCCTAGGGAACCCTTCAGATTTCGATGGAACCCTATGAGGCCCTCTGGAACCCTACAGAATACTCCAGGACCCGACAGCACTCTACAAGACCCTTAGCAACACAACGGAACCTCACTAAAACCCTATGGGCTCCTACAGAACACTGCAGGTGCCTACGGAACCCTACAGACCCCTACGGAACCCTACAGACACCTGCGGGCACTTACGGAACCCTGCAGGCCCCTACGGAACCCTACAGGTCCATACAGAACCCCACAGGGCCCTACGGAACTTTACCAGCCACTACGGAACTCTACGGGCCCCTACGGAACCCTGCAGAACCCTCCGGAACCTTACAGAATCCCACAGACTCCTACAGACTTCTGCGGGCACTTACACAACCCTACAGGTCCCTACGGAAATCTACGGGACTCTATGGGCCCCTAGGGAACCCTACAGATTTCGACGGAACCCTACGAGACCCTCTGGAACCCTACAGAATACTCCAGGACCCGACAGCACTCTACAAGACCCTTAGCAACACAACGGAACCTCACTAAAACCCTATGGGCTCCTACAGAACACTGCAGGTGCCTACGGAAACCTACAGACCCCTACAGAATACTACCAGCCACTACAGAAAAATATGGCCCCTACGGAACTCTACGGAACCTGGCAGAAACACTGTGCGCCCCTACAGGCCCTTGCGGGCACTTGCAGAACTCTGCAGGAACCCACGGAACTTTATGGAACCCTACCAGCCCCTACGGAAGCCTAAAGACCCTTGCAGGCAGTTACGGAACGGTACAGGGCCCTAGGGAACTTTACCAGCCACTACGGAACTCTACGGGCCCCTACGGAACCCTGCAGAACCCTCCAGAACCTTACAGAATCCCACGGATTCCTACAGACTCCTGCGGGCACTTACTCAACCCTAGAGGACCCTACGGAACACTACTGGCTCCTGCGGTACTCCAGAGGCCTCTAGGGAACCTACGAAGCTCTACGGAACCCTATGGATCCTTACGGAACAGTACGGGCCCCTTCAGACCTCTGCGGGCGCTTATGGAAACCTACAGGACCCTACCGAAACTGTACGAGACTCTACAGGCCCCTAGGGAACACCACAGGCCCCTACGGAACCCTACACAACCCTCCGGAAACATATGGCACCCTACAAGCTCCTACCAACCCCTGCGGGCACTTACATAACTCTACAGGCCCCTACGGAAATCTACGGGACTCTACAGGCCCCTAGGGAACCCTTCAGATTTCGACGGAACCCTACCAGCCCCTCTGGAACCCTACAGAATACTCCAGGACCCGACAGCACTCTACAAGACCCTTAGCAACACAACGGAACCTCACTAAAACCCTATGGGCTCCTACAGAACACTGCAGGTGCCTACGGCACCCTACAGACCCCTACGGAACCCTACAGACACCTGCGGGCACTTACGGAACCCTGCAGGCCCCTACGGAACCCTACAGGTCCATACAGAACCCCACAGGGCCCTACGGAACTTTACCAGCCACTACGGAACTCTACGGGCCCCTACGGAACCCTGCAGAACCCTCCGGAACCTTACAGAATCCCACAGACTCCTACAGACTTCTGCGGGCACTTACACAACCCTACAGGTCCCTACGGAAATCTACGGGACTCTATGGGCCCCTAGGGAACCCTACAGATTTCGACGGAACCCTACGAGCCCCTCTGGAACCCTACAGAATACTCCAGGACCCGACAGCACTCTACAAGACCCTTAGCAACACAACGGAACCTCACTAAAACCCTATGGGCTCCTACAGAACACTGCAGGTGCCTACGGAAACCTACAGACCCCTACAGAATACTACCAGCCACTACAGAAAAATATGGCCCCTACGGAACTCTACGGAACCTGGCAGAAACACTGTGCGCCCCTACAGGCCCTTGCGGGCACTTGCAGAACTCTGCAGGAACCCACGGAACTTTATGGAACCCTACCAGCCCCTACAGAAGCCTAAAGACCCTTGCAGGCAGTTACGGAACGGTACAGGGCCCTAGGGAACTTTACCAGCCACTACGGAACTCTACGGGCCCCTACGGAACCCTCCAGAACCTTACAGAATCCCACGGATTCCTACAGACTCCTGCGGGCACTTACTCAACCCTAGAGGACCCTACGGAACACTGCCAGCTCCTATGGAAGGAACACTACGGGCCCCTACAGAACACTACTGGCTCCTGCGGTACTCCAGAGGCCTCTAGGGAACCTACGAAGCTCTACGGAGCCCTATGGATCCTTATGGAACAGTACGGGCCCCTTCAGACATCTGCGGGCGCTTATGGAAACCTACAGGACCCTACGGAACTGTACGAGACTCTACAGGCCCCTAGGGAACACCACAGGCCCCTACGGAACCGTACGAGACTCTACAGGCCCTTAGGGAACACCACAGGCCACTACGGAACCCTACACAACCCTCTGAAAACTTATGGAACCCTATAAGCTCCTACCAACCCCTGCGAGCACTTACACAACCCTACAGGTCCCTACGGCAATCTACGGGACTCTACGGGCCCCTAGGGAACCCTACAGATTTCGACGGAACCCTACGAGCCCCTCTGGAACCCTACAGAATACTCCAGGACCCGACAGCACTCTACAAGACCCTTAGCAACACAACGGAACCTCACTAAAACCCTATGGGCTCCTACAGAACACTGTAGGTGCCTACGGAAACCTACAGACCCCTACAGAATACTACCAGCCACTACAGAAAAATATGGCCCCTACGGAACTCTACGGAACCTGGCAGAAACACTGTGCGCCCCTACAGGCCCTTGCGGGCACTTGCAGAACTCTGCAGGAACCCACGGAACTTTATGGAACCCTTCCAGCCCCTACGGAAGCCTAAAGACCCTTGCAGGCAGTTACGGAACGGTACAGGGCCCTAGGGAACTTTACCAGCCACTACGGAACTCTACGGGCCCCTACGGAACCCTGCAGAACCCTCCAGAACCTTACAGAATCCCACGGATTCCTACAGACTCCTGCGGGCACTTACTCAACCCTAGAGGACCCTACGGAACACTACTGGCTCCTGCGGTACTCCAGAGGCCTCTAGGGAACCTACGAAGCTCTACGGAACCCTATGGATCCTTACGGAACAGTACGGGCCCCTTCAGACCTCTGCGGGCGCTTATGGAAACCTACAGGACCCTACCGAAACTGTACGAGACTCTACAGGCCCCTAGGGAACACCACAGGCCCCTACGGAACCCTACACAACCCTCCGGAAACATATGGCACCCTACAAGCTCCTACCAACCCCTGCGGGCACTTACATAACTCTACAGGCCCCTACGGCAATCTACGGGACTCTACAGGCCCCTAGGGAACCCTTCAGATTTCGACGGAACCCTACCAGCCCCTCTGGAACCCTACAGAATACTCCAGGACCCGACAGCACTCTACAAGACCCTTAGCAACACAACAGAACCTCACTAAAACCCTATGGGCTCCTACAGAACACTGCAGGTGCCTACGGAACCCTACAGACCCCTACGGAACCCTACAGACACCTGCGGGCACTTACGGAACCCTGCAGGCCCCTACGGAACCCTACAGGTCCCTACAGAACCCCACAGGGCCCTACGGAACTTTACCAGCCACTACGGAACTCTACGGGTCCCTACGGAACCCTGCAGAACCCTCCAGAACCTTACAGAATCCCACAGACTCCTACCAACCCCTGCGGGCACTTACATAACTCTACAGGCCCCTACGGAAATCTACGGGACTCTACAGGCCCCTAGGGAACCCTTCAGATTTCGACGGAACCCTACCAGCCCCTCTGGAACCCTACAGAATACTCCAGGACCCGACAGCACTCTACAAGACCCTTAGCAACACAACGGAACCTCACTAAAACCCTATGGGCTCCTACAGAACACTGCAGGTGCCTACGGAACCCTACAGACCCCTACGGAACCCTACAGACACCTGCGGGCACTTACGGAACCCTGCAGGCCCCTACGGAACCCTACAGGTCCATACAGAACCCCACAGGGCCCTACGGAACTTTACCAGCCACTACGGAACTCTACGGGCCCCTACGGAACCCTGCAGAACCCTCCGGAACCTTACAGAATCCCACAGACTCCTACAGACTTCTGCGGGCACTTACACAACCCTACAGGTCCCTACGGAAATCTACGGGACTCTATGGGCCCCTAGGGAACCCTACAGATTTCGACGGAACCCTACGAGCCCCTCTGGAACCCTACAGAATACTCCAGGACCCGACAGCACTCTACAAGACCCTTAGCAACACAACGGAACCTCACTAAAACCCTATGGGCTCCTACAGAACACTGCAGGTGCCTACGGAAACCTACAGACCCCTACAGAATACTACCAGCCACTACAGAAAAATATGGCCCCTACGGAACTCTACGGAACCTGGCAGAAACACTGTGGGCCCCTACAGGCCCTTGCGGGCACTTGCAGAACTCTGCAGGAACCCACGGAACTTTATGGAACCCTACCAGCCCCTACGGAAGCCTAAAGACCCTTGCAGGCAGTTACGGAACGGTACAGGGCCCTAGGGAACTTTACCAGCCACTACGGAACTCTACGGGCCCCTACGGAACCCTGCAGAACCCTCCAGAACCTTACAGAATCCCACGGATTCCTACAGACTCCTGCGGGCACTTACTCAACCCTAGAGGACCCTACGGAACACTACTGGCTCCTGCGGTACTCCAGAGGCCTCTAGGGAACCTACGAAGCTCTACGGAACCCTATGGATCCTTACGGAACAGTACGGGCCCCTTCAGACCTCTGCGGGCGCTTATGGAAACCTACAGGACCCTACCGAAACTGTACGAGACTCTACAGGCCCCTAGGGAACACCACAGGCCCCTACGGAACCCTACACAACCCTCCGGAAACATATGGCACCCTACAAGCTCCTACCAACCCCTGCGGGCACTTACATAACTCTACAGGCCCCTACGGAAATCTACGGGACTCTACAGGCCCCTAGGGAACCCTTCAGATTTCGACGGAACCCTACAGAATACTCCAGGACCCGACAGCACTCTACAAGACCCTTAGCAACACAACGGAACCTCACTAAAACCCTATGGGCTCCTACAGAACACTGCAGGTGCCTACGGCACCCTACAGACCCCTACGGAACCCTACAGACACCTGCGGGCACTTACGGAACCCTGCAGGCCCCTACGGAACCCTACAGGTCCCTACAGAACCCCACAGGGCCCTACGGAACTTTACCAGCCACTACGGAACTCTACGGGCCCCTACGGAACCCTGCAGAACCCTCCGGAACCTTACAGAATCCCACAGACTCCTACCAACCCCTGCGGGCACTTACACAACCCTACAGGTCCCTACGGAAATCTACGGGACTCTATGGGCCCCTAGGGAACCCTACAGATTTCGACGGAACCCTACGAGCCCCTCTGGAACCCTACAGAATACTCCAGGACCCGACAGCACTCTACAAGACCCTTAGCAACACAACGGAACCTCACTAAAACCCTATGGGCTCCTACAGAACACTGCAGGTGCCTACGGAAACCTACAGACCCCTACAGAATACTACCAGCCACTACAGAAAAATATGGCCCCTACGGAACTCTACGGAACCTGGCAGAAACACTGTGTGCCCCTACAGGCCCTTGCGGGCACTTGCAGAACTCTGCAGGAACCCACGGAACTTTATGGAACCCTACCAGCCCCTACGGAAGCCTAAAGACCCTTGCAGGCAGTTACGGAACGGTACAGGGCCCTAGGGAACTTTACCAGCCACTACGGAACTCTACGGGCCCCTACGGAACCCTGCAGAACCCTCCAGAACCTTACAGAATCCCACGGATTCCTACAGACTCCTGCGGGCACTTACTCAACCCTAGAGGACCCTACGGAACACTACTGGCTCCTGCGGTACTCCAGAGGCCTCTAGGGAACCTACGAAGCTCTACGGAACCCTATGGATCCTTACGGAACAGTACGGGCCCCTTCAGACCTCTGCGGGCGCTTATGGAAACCTACAGGACCCTACCGAAACTGTACGAGACTCTACAGGCCCCTAGGGAACACCACAGGCCCCTACGGAACCCTACACAACCCTCCGGAAACATATGGCACCCTACAAGCTCCTACCAACCCCTGCGGGCACTTACATAACTCTACAGGCCCCTACGGAAATCTACGGGACTCTACAGGCCCCTAGGGAACCCTTCAGATTTCGACGGAACCCTACCAGCCCCTCTGGAACCCTACAGAATACTCCAGGACCCGACAGCACTCTACAAGACCCTTAGCAACACAACAGAACCTCACTAAAACCCTATGGGCTCCTACAGAACACTGCAGGTGCCTACGAAACCCTACAGACACCTGCGGGCACTTATGGAACCCTGCAGGCCCCTACGGAACCCTACAGGTCCCTACAGAACCCCACAGGGCCCTACGGAACTTTACCAGCCACTACGGAACTCTACGGGTCCCTACGGAACCCTGCAGAACCCTCCAGAACCTTACAGAATCCCACAGACTCCTACAGACTTCTGCGGGCACTTACACAACCCTACAGGTCCCTACGGAAATCTACGGGACTCTATGGGCCCCTAGGGAACCCTACAGATTTCGACGGAACCCTACGAGCCCCTCTGGAACCCTACAGAATACTCCAGGACCCGACAGCACTCTACAAGACCCTTAGCAACACAACGGAACCTCACTAAAACCCTATGGGCTCCTACAGAACACTGCAGGTGCCTACGGAAACCTACAGACCCCTACAGAATACTACCAGCCACTACAGAAAAATATGGCCCCTACGGAACTCTACGGAACCTGGCAGAAACACTGTGCGCCCCTACAGGCCCTTGCGGGCACTTGCAGAACTCTGCAGGAACCCACGGAACTTTATGGAACCCTACCAGCCCCTACGGAAGCCTAAAGACCCTTGCAGGCAGTTACGGAACGGTACAGGGCCCTAGGGAACTTTACCAGCCACTACGGAACTCTACGGGCCCCTACGGAACCCTGCAGAACCCTCCAGAACCTTACAGAATCCCACGGATTCCTACAGACTCCTGCGGGCACTTACTCAACCCTAGAGGACCCTACGGAACACTACTGGCTCCTGCGGTACTCCAGAGGCCTCTAGGGAACCTACGAAGCTCTACGGAACCCTATGGATCCTTACGGAACAGTACGGGCCCCTTCAGACCTCTGCGGGCGCTTATGGAAACCTACAGGACCCTACCGAAACTGTACGAGACTCTACAGGCCCCTAGGGAACACCACAGGCCCCTACGGAACCCTACACAACCCTCCGGAAACATATGGCACCCTACAAGCTCCTACCAACCCCTGCGGGCACTTACATAACTCTACAGGCCCCTACGGCAATCTACGGGACTCTACAGGCCCCTAGGGAACCCTTCAGATTTCGACGGAACCCTACCAGCCCCTCTGGAACCCTACAGAATACTCCAGGACCCGACAGCACTCTACAAGACCCTTAGCAACACAACAGAACCTCACTAAAACCCTATGGGCTCCTACAGAACACTGCAGGTGCCTACGGAACCCTACAGACCCCTACGGAACCCTACAGACACCTGCGGGCACTTACGGAACCCTGCAGGCCCCTACGGAACCCTACAGGTCCATACAGAACCCCACAGGGCCCTACGGAACTTTCCCAGCCACTACGGAACTCTACGGGTCCCTACGGAACCCTGCAGAACCCTCCAGAACCTTACAGAATCCCACAGACTCCTACAGACTTCTGTGGGCACTTACACAACCCTACAGGTCCCTACGGAAATCTACGGGACTCTATGGGCCCCTAGGGAACCCTATAGATTTCGATGGAACCCTACGAGCCCCTCTGGAACCCTACAGAATACTCCAGGACCCGACAGCACTCTACAAGACCCTTAGCAACACAACGGAACCTCACTAAAACCCTATGGGCTCCTACAGAACACTGCAGGTGCCTACGGAACCCTACAGACCCCTACGGAACCCTACAGACACCTGCGGGCACTTACGGAACCCTGCAGGCCCCTACGGAACCCTACAGGTCCATACAGAACCCCACAGGGCCCTAGGGAACTTTACCAGCCACTACGGAACTCTACGGGCCCCTACGGAACCCTGCAGAACCCTCCGGAACCTTACAGAATCCCACAGACTCCTACAGACTTCTGCGGGCACTTACACAACCCTACAGGTCCCTACGGAAATCTACGGGACTCTATGGGCCCCTAGGGAACCCTTCAGATTTCGATGGAACCCTATGAGGCCCTCTGGAACCCTACAGAATACTCCAGGACCCGACAGCACTCTACAAGACCCTTAGCAACACAACGGAACCTCACTAAAACCCTATGGGCTCCTACAGAACACTGTAGTCGCCTACGGAAACCTACAGACCCCTACAGAATACTACCAGCCACTACAGAAAAATATGGCCCCTACGGAACTCTACGGAACCTGGCAGAAACACTGTGGGCCCCTACAGGCCCTTGCGGGCACTTGCAGAACTCTGCAGGAACCCACGGAACTTTATGGAACCCTACCAGCCCCTACGGAAGCCTAAAGACCCTTGCAGGCAGTTACGGAACGGTACAGGGCCCTAGGGAACTTTACCAGCCACTATGGAACTCTACGGGCCCCTACGGAACCCTGCAGAACCTTACAGAATCCCACGGATTCCTACAGACTCCTGCGGGCACTTACTCAACCCTAGAGGACCCTACGGAACACTGCCAGCTCCTATGGAAGGAACCCTACGGGCCCCTACAGAACACTACTGGCTCCTGCGGTACTCCAGAGGCCTCTAGGGAACCTACGAAGCTCTACGGAGCCCTATGGATCCGTATGGAACAGTACGGGCCCCTTCAGACATCTGCGGGCGCTTATGGAAACCTACAGGACCCTACGGAACTCTACGAGACTCTACAGGCCCCTAGGGAACACCACAGGCCACTACGGAACCCTACACAACCCTCTGAAAACTTATGGAACCCTATAAGCTCCTACCAACCCCTGCGAGCACTTACACAACCCTACAGGTCCCTACGGCAATCTACGGGACTCTATGCGCCCCTAGGGAACCCTATAGATTTCGATGGAACCCTACGAGCCCCTTCCTAACCCTACAGAATACTCCAGGACCCGACAGCACTCTACAAGACCCTTAGCAACACAACGGAACCTCACTAAAACCCTATGGGCTCCTACAGAACACTGCAGGTGCCTACGGAAACCTACAGACCCCTACAGAATACTACCAGCCACTACAGAAAAATATGGCCCCTACGGAACTCTACGGAACCTGGCAGAAACACTGTGCGCCCCTACAGGCCCTTGCGGGCACTTGCAGAACTCTGCAGGAACCCACGGAACTTTATGGAACCCTACCAGCCCCTACGGAAGCCTAAAGACCCTTGCAGGCAGTTACGGAACGGTACAGGGCCCTAGGGAACTTTACCAGCCACTACGGAACTCTACGGGCCCCTACGGAACCCTGCAGAACCCTCCGGAACCTTACAGAATCCCACGGATTCCTACAGACTCCTGCGGGCACTTACTCAACCCTAGAGGACCCTACGGAACACTGCCAGCTCCTATGGAAGGAACCCTACGGGCCCCTACAGAACACTACTGGCTCCTGCGGTACTCCAGAGGCCTCTAGGGAACCTACGAAGCTCTACGGAGCCCTATGGATCCTTACGGAACTGTACGAGCCCATTCAGACCTCTGCGGGCAATTATGGAAACCTACAGGACCCTACCGAAACTGTACGAGACTCTACAGGCCCCTAGGGAACACCACAGGCCCCTACGGAACCCTACACAACCCTCTGAAAACTTATGGAACCCTACAAGCTCCTACCAACCCCTGCGAGCACTTACACAACCCTACAGGTCCCTACGGAAATCTACGGGACTCTATGGGCCCCTAGGGAACCCTACAGATTTCGATGGAACCCTACGAGCCCCTCTGGAACCCTACAGAATACTCCAGGACCCGACAGCACTCTACAAGACCCTTAGCAACACAACGGAACCTCACTAAAACCCTATGGGCTCCTACAGAACACTGCAGGTGCCTACGGCACCCTACAGACCCCTACGGAACCCTACAGACACCTGCGGGCACTTACGGAACCCTGCAGGCCCCTACGGAACCCTACAGGTCCATACAGAACCCCACAGAGCCCTACGGAACTTTACCAGCCACTACGGAACTCTACGGGCCCCTACGGAACCCTGCAGAACCCTCCGGAACCTTACAGAATCCCACAGACTCCTACAGACTTCTGCGGGCACTTACACAACCCTACAGGTCCCTACGGAAATCTACGGGACTCTATGGGCCCCTAGGGAACCCTACAGATTTCGACGGAACCCTACGAGCCCCTCTGGAACCCTACAGAATACTCCAGGACCCGACAGCACTCTACAAGACCCTTAGCAACACAACGGAACCTCACTAAAACCCTATGGGCTCCTACAGAACACTGCAGGTGCCTACGGAAACCTACAGACCCCTACAGAATACTACCAGCCACTACAGAAAAATATGGCCCCTACGGAACTCTACGGAACCTGGCAGAAACACTGTGCGCCCCTACAGGCCCTTGCGGGCACTTGCAGAACTCTGCAGGAACCCACGGAACTTTATGGAACCCTACCAGCCCCTACGGAAGCCTAAAGACCCTTGCAGGCAGTTACGGAACGGTACAGGGCCCTAGGGAACTTTACCAGCCACTACGGAACTCTACGGGCCCCTACGGAACCCTGCAGAACCCTCCAGAACCTTACAGAATCCCACGGATTCCTACAGACTCCTGCGGGCACTTACTCAACCCTAGAGGACCCTACGGAACACTGCCAGCTCCTATGGAAGGAACCCTACGGGCCCCTACAGAACACTACTGGCTCCTGCGGTACTCCAGAGGCCTCTAGGGAACCTACGAAGCTCTACGGAGCCCTATGGATCCGTATGGAACAGTACGGGCCCCTTCAGACATCTGCGGGCGCTTATGGAAACCTACAGGACCCTACGGAACTCTACGAGACTCTACAGGCCCCTAGGGAACACCACAGGCCACTACGGAACCCTACACAACCCTCTGAAAACTTATGGAACCCTATAAGCTCCTACCAACCCCTGCGAGCACTTACACAACCCTACAGGTCCCTACGGCAATCTACGGGACTCTATGCGCCCCTAGGGAACCCTATAGATTTCGATGGAACCCTACGAGCCCCTTCCTAACCCTACAGAATACTCCAGGACCCGACAGCACTCTACAAGACCCTTAGCAACACAACGGAACCTCACTAAAACCCTATGGGCTCCTACAGAACACTGCAGGTGCCTACGGAAACCTACAGACCCCTACAGAATACTACCAGCCACTACAGAAAAATATGGCCCCTACGGAACTCTACGGAACCTGGCAGAAACACTGTGCGCCCCTACAGGCCCTTGCGGGCACTTGCAGAACTCTGCAGGAACCCACGGAACTTTATGGAACCCTACCAGCCCCTACGGAAGCCTAAAGACCCTTGCAGGCAGTTACGGAACGGTACAGGGCCCTAGGGAACTTTACCAGCCACTACGGAACTCTACGGGCCCCTACGGAACCCTGCAGAACCCTCCGGAACCTTACAGAATCCCACGGATTCCTACAGACTCCTGCGGGCACTTACTCAACCCTAGAGGACCCTACGGAACACTGCCAGCTCCTATGGAAGGAACCCTACGGGCCCCTACAGAACACTACTGGCTCCTACGGTACTCCAGAGGCCTCTAGGGAACCTACGAAGCTCTACGGAGCCCTATGGATCCTTACGGAACTGTACGAGCCCATTCAGACCTCTGCGGGCAATTATGGAAACCTACAGGACCCTACCGAAACTGTACGAGACTCTACAGGCCCCTAGGGAACACCACAGGCCCCTACGGAACCCTACACAACCCTCTGAAAACTTATGGAACCCTACAAGCTCCTACCAACCCCTGCGAGCACTTACACAACCCTACAGGTCCCTACGGAAATCTACGGGACTCTATGGGCCCCTAGGGAACCCTACAGATTTCGATGGAACCCTACGAGCCCCTCTGGAACCCTACAGAATACTCCAGGACCCGACAGCACTCTACAAGACCCTTAGCAACACAACGGAACCTCACTAAAACCCTATGGGCTCCTACAGAACACTGCAGGTGCCTACGGCACCCTACAGACCCCTACAGAACCCTACAGACACCTGCGGGCACTTACGGAACCCTGCAGGCCCCTACGGAACCCTACAGGTCCATACAGAACCCCACAGAGCCCTACGGAACTTTACCAGCCACTACGGAACTCTACGGGCCCCTACGGAACCCTGCAGAACCCTCCGGAACCTTACAGAATCCCACAGACTCCTACAGACTTCTGCGGGCACTTACACAACCCTACAGGTCCCTACGGAAATCTACGGGACTCTATGGGCCCCTAGGGAACCCTACAGATTTCGACGGAACCCTACGAGCCCCTCTGGAACCCTACAGAATACTCCAGGACCCGACAGCACTCTACAAGACCCTTAGCAACACAACGGAACCTCACTAAAACCCTATGGGCTCCTACAGAACACTGCAGGTGCCTACGGAAACCTACAGACCCCTACAGAATACTACCAGCCACTACAGAAAAATATGGCCCCTACGGAACTCTACGGAACCTGGCAGAAACACTGTGCGCCCCTACAGGCCCTTGCGGGCACTTGCAGAACTCTGCAGGAACCCACGGAACTTTATGGAACCCTACCAGCCCCTACGGAAGCCTAAAGACCCTTGCAGGCAGTTACGGAACGGTACAGGGCCCTAGGGAACTTTACCAGCCACTACGGAACTCTACGGGCCCCTACGGAACCCTGCAGAACCCTCCAGAACCTTACAGAATCCCACGGATTCCTACAGACTCCTGCGGGCACTTACTCAACCCTAGAGGACCCTACGGAACACTACTGGCTCCTGCGGTACTCCACAGGCCTCTAGGGAACCTACGAAGCTCTACGGAACCCTATGGATCCTTACGGAACAGTACGGGCCCCTTCAGACCTCTGCGGGCGCTTATGGAAACCTACAGGACCCTACCGAAACTGTACGAGACTCTACAGGCCCCTAGGGAACACCACAGGCCCCTACGGAACCCTACACAACCCTCCGGAAACATATGGCACCCTACAAGCTCCTACCAACCCCTGCGGGCACTTACATAACTCTACAGGCCCCTACGGAAATCTACGGGACTCTACAGGCCCCTAGGGAACCCTTCAGATTTCGACGGAACCCTACCAGCCCCTCTGGAACCCTACAGAATACTCCAGGACCCGACAGCACTCTACAAGACCCTTAGCAACACAACAGAACCTCACTAAAACCCTATGGGCTCCTACAGAACACTGCAGGTGCCTACGGAACCCTACAGACACCTGCGGGCACTTATGGAACCCTGCAGGCCCCTACGGAACCCTACAGGTCCATACAGAACCCCACAGGGCCCTACGGAACTTTACCAGCCACTACGGAACTCTACGGGTCCCTACGGAACCCTGCAGAACCCTCCAGAACCTTACAGAATCCCACAGACTCCTACAGACTTCTGCGGGCACTTACACAACCCTACAGGTCCCTACGGAAATCTACGGGACTCTATGGGCCCCTAGGGAACCCTACAGATTTCGACGGAACCCTACGAGCCCCTCTGGAACCCTACAGAATACTCCAGGACCCGACAGCACTCTACAAGACCCTTAGCAACACAACGGAACCTCACTAAAACCCTATGGGCTCCTACAGAACACTGCAGGTGCCTACGGAAACCTACAGACCCCTACAGAATACTACCAGCCACTACAGAAAAATATGGCCCCTACGGAACTCTACGGAACCTGGCAGAAGCACTGTGGGCCCCTACAGGCCCTTGCGGGCACTTGCAGAACTCTGCAGGAACCCACGGAACTTTATGGAACCCTACCAGCCCCTACGGAAGCCTAAAGACCCTTGCAGGCAGTTATGGAACGGTACAGGGCCCTAGGGAACTTTACCAGCCACTACGGAACTCTACGGGCCCCTACGGAACCCTGCAGAACCCTCCAGAACCTTACAGAATCCCACGGATTCCTACAGACTCCTGCGGGCACTTACTCAACCCTAGAGGACCCTACGGAACACTGCCAGCTCCTATGGAAGGAACCCTACGGGCCCCTACAGAACACTACTGGCTCCTGCGGTACTCCAGAGGCCTCTAGGGAACCTACGAAGCTCTACGGAGCCCTATGGATCCTTACGGAACTGTACGAGCCCATTCAGACCTCTGCGGGCAATTATGGAAACCTACAGGACCCTACCGAAACTGTACGAGACTCTACAGGCCCCTAGGGAACACCACAGGCCCCTACGGAACCCTACACAACCCTCTGGAAACTTATGGAACCCTACAAGCTCCTACCAACCCCTGCGAGCACTTACACAACCCTACAGGTCCCTACGGAAATCTACGGGACTCTATGGGCCCCTAGGGAACCCTACAGATTTCGATGGAACCCTACGAGCCCCTCTGGAACCCTACAGAATACTCCAGGACCCGACAGCACTCTACAAGACCCTTAGCAACACAACGGAACCTCACTAAAACCCTATGGGCTCCTACAGAACACTGCAGGTGCCTACGGCACCCTACAGACCCCTACGGAACCCTACAGACACCTGCGGGCACTTACGGAACCCTGCAGGCCCCTACGGAACCCTACAGGTCCATACAGAACCCCACAGAGCCCTACGGAACTTTACCAGCCACTACGGAACTCTACGGGCCCCTACGGAACCCTGCAGAACCCTCCGGAACCTTACAGAATCCCACAGACTCCTACAGACTTCTGCGGGCACTTACACAACCCTACAGGTCCCTACGGAAATCTACGGGACTCTATGGGCCCCTAGGGAACCCTACAGATTTCGACGGAACCCTACGAGCCCCTCTGGAACCCTACAGAATACTCCAGGACCCGACAGCACTCTACAAGACCCTTAGCAACACAACGGAACCTCACTAAAACCCTATGGGCTCCTACAGAACACTGCAGGTGCCTACGGAAACCTACAGACCCCTACAGAATACTACCAGCCACTACAGAAAAATATGGCCCCTACGGAACTCTACGGAACCTGGCAGAAACACTGTGGGCCCCTACAGGCCCTTGCGGGCACTTGCAGAACTCTGCAGGAACCCACGGAACTTTATGGAACCCTACCAGCCCCTACGGAAGCCTAAAGACCCTTGCAGGCAGTTACGGAACGGTACAGGGCCCTAGGGAACTTTACCAGCCACTACGGAACTCTACGGGCCCCTACGGAACCCTGCAGAACCCTCCAGAACCTTACAGAATCCCACGGATTCCTACAGACTCCTGCGGGCACTTACTCAACCCTAGAGGACCCTACGGAACACTACTGGCTCCTGCGGTACTCCAGAGGCCTCTAGGGAACCTACGAAGCTCTACGGAACCCTATGGATCCTTACGGAACAGTACGGGCCCCTTCAGACCTCTGCGGGCGCTTATGGAAACCTACAGGACCCTACCGAAACTGTACGAGACTCTACAGGCCCCTAGGGAACACCACAGGCCCCTACGGAACCCTACACAACCCTCCGGAAACATATGGCACCCTACAAGCTCCTACCAACCCCTGCGGGCACTTACATAACTCTACAGGCCCCTACGGCAATCTACGGGACTCTACAGGCCCCTAGGGAACCCTTCAGATTTCGACGGAACCCTACCAGCCCCTCTGGAACCCTACAGAATACTCCAGGACCCGACAGCACTCTACAAGACCCTTAGCAACACAACAGAACCTCACTAAAACCCTATGGGCTCCTACAGAACACTGCAGGTGCCTACGGAACCCTACAGACCCCTACGGAACCCTACAGACACCTGCGGGCACTTACGGAACCCTGCAGGCCCCTACGGAACCCTACAGGTCCCTACAGAACCCCACAGGGCCCTACGGAACTTTCCCAGCCACTACGGAACTCTACGGGTCCCTACGGAACCCTGCAGAACCCTCCAGAACCTTACAGAATCCCACAGACTCCTACAGACTTCTGTGGGCACTTACACAACCCTACAGGTCCCTACGGAAATCTACGGGACTCTATGGGCCCCTAGGGAACCCTTCAGATTTCGATGGAACCCTATGAGCCCCTCTGGAACCCTACAGAATACTCCAGGACCCGACAGCACTCTACAAGACCCTTAGCAACACAACGGAACCTCACTAAAACCCTATGGGCTCCTACAGAACACTGCAGGTGCCTACGGAACCCTACAGACCCCTACGGAACCCTACAGACACCTGCGGGCACTTACGGAACCCTGCAGGCCCCTACGGAACCCTACAGGCCCATACAGAACCCCACAGGGCCCTACGGAACTTTACCAGCCACTACGGAACTCTACGGGCCCCTACGGAACCCTGCAGAACCCTCCGGAACCTTACAGAATCCCACAGACTCCTACAGACTTCTGCGGGCACTTACACAACCCTACAGGTCCCTACGGAAATCTACGGGACTCTATGGGCCCCTAGGGAACCCTTCAGATTTCGATGGAACCCTATGAGGCCCTCTGGAACCCTACAGAATACTCCAGGACCCGACAGCACTCTACAAGACCCTTAGCAACACAACGGAACCTCACTAAAACCCTATGGGCTCCTACAGAACACTGTAGTCGCCTACGGAAACCTACAGACCCCTACAGAATACTACCAGCCACTACAGAAAAATATGGCCCCTATGGAACTCTACGGAACCTGGCAGAAACACTGTGGGCCCCTACAGGCCCTTGCGGGCACTTGCAGAACTCTGCAGGAACCCACGGAACTTTATGGAACCCTACCAGCCCCTACGGAAGCCTAAAGACCCTTGCAGGCAGTTACGGAACGGTACAGGGCCCTAGGGAACTTTACCAGC
The DNA here is from genome assembly GCF_964106895.1 of Numenius arquata. NCBI lineage: Eukaryota > Metazoa > Chordata > Aves > Charadriiformes > Scolopacidae > Numenius > Numenius arquata. The sequence continues at coordinate 5,196 of NW_027414282.1, read as the reverse complement.
CACTACGGAACTCTACGGGCCCCTACGGAACCCTGCAGAACCTTACAGAATCCCACGGATTCCTACAGACTCCTGCGGGCACTTACTCAACCCTAGAGGACCCTACGGAACACTGCCAGCTCCTATGGAAGGAACCCTACGGGCCCCTACAGAACACTACTGGCTCCTGCGGTACTCCAGAGGCCTCTAGGGAACCTACGAAGCTCTACGGAGCCCTATGGATCCGTATGGAACAGTACGGGCCCCTTCAGACATCTGCGGGCGCTTATGGAAACCTACAGGACCCTACGGAACTCTACGAGACTCTACAGGCCCCTAGGGAACACCACAGGCCACTACGGAACCCTACACAACCCTCTGAAAACTTATGGAACCCTATAAGCTCCTACCAACCCCTGCGAGCACTTACACAACCCTGCAGGTCCCTACGGCAATCTACGGGACTCTATGCGCCCCTAGGGAACCCTATAGATTTCGATGGAACCCTACGAGCCCCTTCCTAACCCTACAGAATACTCCAGGACCCGACAGCACTCTACAAGACCCTTAGCAACACAACGGAACCTCACTAAAACCCTATGGGCTCCTACAGAACACTGCAGGTGCCTACGGAAACCTACAGACCCCTACAGAATACTACCAGCCACTACAGAAAAATATGGCCCCTACGGAACTCTACGGAACCTGGCAGAAACACTGTGCGCCCCTACAGGCCCTTGCGGGCACTTGCAGAACTCTGCAGGAACCCACGGAACTTTACGGAACCCTACCAGCCCCTACGGAAGCCTAAAGACCCTTGCAGGCAGTTACGGAACGGTACAGGGCCCTAGGGAACTTTACCAGCCACTACGGAACTCTACGGGCCCCTACGGAACCCTGCAGAACCCTCCAGAACCTTACAGAATCCCACGGATTCCTACAGACTCCTGCGGGCACTTACTCAACCCTAGAGGACCCTACGGAACACTGCCAGCTCCTATGGAAGGAACCCTACGGGCCCCTACAGAACACTACTGGCTCCTGCGGTACTCCAGAGGCCTCTAGGGAACCTACGAAGCTCTACGGAGCCCTATGGATCCTTACGGAACTGTACGAGCCCATTCAGACCTCTGCGGGCAATTATGGAAACCTACAGGACCCTACCGAAACTGTACGAGACTCTACAGGCCCCTAGGGAACACCACAGGCCCCTACGGAACCCTACACAACCCTCTGAAAACTTATGGAACCCTACAAGCTCCTACCAACCCCTGCGAGCACTTACACAACCCTACAGGTCCCTACGGAAATCTACGGGACTCTATGGGCCCCTAGGGAACCCTATAGATTTCGATGGAACCCTACGAGCCCCTCTGGAACCCTACAGAATACTCCAGGACCCGACAGCACTCTACAAGACCCTTAGCAACACAACGGAACCTCACTAAAACCCTATGGGCTCCTACAGAACACTGCAGGTGCCTACGGAACCCTACAGACCCCTACGGAACCCTACAGACACCTGCGGGCACTTACGGAACCCTGCAGGCCCCTACGGAACCCTACAGGTCCATACAGAACCCCACAGGGCCCTACGGAACTTTACCAGCCACTACGGAACTCTACGGGCCCCTACGGAACCCTGCAGAACACCCTTCCAGAACCTTACAGAATCCCACAGACTCCTACAGACTTCTGCGGGCACTTACACAACCCTACAGGTCCCTACGGAAATCTACGGGACTCTATGGGCCCCTAGGGAACCCTATAGATTTTGATGGAACCCTACCAGCCCCTCTGGAACACTACAGAATGCTCCAGGACCCGACAGCACTCTACAAGACCCTTAGCAACACAACGGAACCTCACTAAAACCCTATGGGCTCCTACAGAACACTGTAGGCGCCTACGGAAACCTACAGACCCCTACAGAATACTACCAGCCACTACAGAAAAATATGGCCCCTACGGAACTCTACGGAACCTGGCAGAAACACTGTGCGCCCCTACAGGCCCTTGCGGGCACTTGCAGAACTCTGCAGGAACCCACGGAACTTTATGGAACCCTACCAGCCCCTACGGAAGCCTAAAGACCCTTGCAAGCAGTTACGGAACGGTACAGGGCCCTAGGGAACTTTACCAGCCACTACGGAACTCTACGGGCCCCTACGGAACCCTGCAGAACCCTCCAGAACCTTACAGAATCCCACGGATTCCTACAGACTCCTGCGGGCACTTACTCAACCCTAGAGGACCCTACGGAACACTACTGGCTCCTGCGGTACTCCAGAGGCCTCTAGGGAACCTACGAAGCTCTACGGAACCCTATGGATCCTTACGGAACAGTTCGGGCCCCTTCAGACCTCTGCGGGCGCTTATGGAAACCTACAGGACCCTACCGAAACTGTACGAGACTCTACAGGCCCCTAGGGAACACCACAGGCCCCTACGGAACCCTACACAACCCTCCGGAAACATATGGCACCCTACAAGCTCCTACCAACCCCTGCGGGCACTTACATAACTCTACAGGCCCCTACGGAAATCTACGGGACTCTACGGGCCCCTAGGGAACCCTTCAGATTTCGACGGAACCCTACCAGCCCCTCTGGAACCCTACAGAATACTCCAGGACCCGACAGCACTCTACAAGACCCTTAGCAACACAACAGAACCTCACTAAAACCCTATGGGCTCCTACAGAACACTGCAGGTGCCTACGGAACCCTACAGACCCCTACGGAACCCTACAGACACCTGCGGGCACTTACGGAACCCTGCAGGCCCCTACGGAACCCTACAGGTCCATACAGAACCCCACAGGGCCCTACGGAACTTTACCAGCCACTACGGAACTCTACGGGTCCCTACGGAACCCTGCAGAACGCTCCAGAACCTTACAGAATCCCACAGACTCCTACAGACTTCTGCGGGCACTTACACAACCCTACAGGTCCCTACGGAAATCTACGGGACTCTATGGGCCCCTAGGGAACCCTTCAGATTTCGATGGAACCCTATGAGGCCCTCTGGAACCCTACAGAATACTCCAGGACCCGACAGCACTCTACAAGACCCTTAGCAACACAACGGAACCTCACTAAAACCCTATGGGCTCCTACAGAACACTGCAGGTGCCTACGGCACCCTACAGACCCCTACGGAACCCTACAGACACCTGCGGGCACTTACGGAACCCTGCAGGCCCCTACGGAACCCTACAGGTCCATACAGAACCCCACAGGGCCCTACGGAACTTTACCAGCCACTACGGAACTCTACGGGCCCCTACGGAACCCTGCAGAACCCTCCGGAACCTTACAGAATCCCACAGACTCCTACAGACTTCTGCGGGCACTTACACAACCCTACAGGTCCCTACGGAAATCTACGGGACTCTATGGGCCCCTAGGGAACCCTACAGATTTCGACGGAACCCTACGAGCCCCTCTGGAACCCTACAGAATACTCCAGGACCCGACAGCATTCTACAAGACCCTTAGCAACACAACGGAACCTCACTAAAACCCTATGGGCTCCTACAGAACACTGCAGGCGCCTACGGAACCCTACAGACCCCTACGGGATACTACCAGCCACTATGGAAACCTATGGCCCCTACGGAACTCTACGGAACCTGACAGAAACACTGTGGGCCCCTACAGGCCCTTGCGGGCACTTGCAGAACTCTGCAGGAACCCACGGAACTTTATGGAACCCTACCAGCCCCTACAGAAGCCTAAAGACCCTTGCAGGCAGTTACGGAACGGTACAGGGCCCTACGGAACTTTACCAGCCACTACGGAACTCCACGGGCCCCTACGGAACCCTGCAGAACCCTCCAGAACCTTACACAATCCCACAGACTCCTACAGACTCCTGCGGGCACTTACACAACCCTACAGGCCCTTACGGAACACTACCAGCCCCTATGGAAGGAATCCTATGGGCCCATACAGAACACTACTGGCTCCTGCGGTACTCTACAGGCCTCTAGGGAACCTACGAAGCTCTACGGAACCCTATGGATCCTTACGGAACAGTACGGGCCCCTTCAAACCTCTGCGGGCGCTTATGGAAACCTACAGGACCCTACGGAACTGTACGAGACTCTACAGGCCCCTAGGGAACACCACAGGCCCCTACGGAACCCTACACAACCCTCTGGAAACTTATGGCACCCTACAAGCTCCTACCAACCCCTGCGGGCACTTACACAACCCTACAGGCCCCTACGGAAATCTACGGGACTCTACGGGCCCCTAGGGAAGCCTACAGATTTTGACGGAACCCTACAAGTCCCTCTGGAACCCTACAGAATACTCCAGGACCCGACAGCACTCTACAAGACCCTTAGCAACACAACCGAACCTCACTAAAACCCTATGGGCTCCTACAGAACACTGCAGGCGCCTACGGAACCCTACAGACCACTACAGAATACTACCAGCCACTATGGAAACCTATGGCCCCTACGGAACTCTGCGGAACCTGACAGAAACACTGTGGGCCCCTACAGGCCCTTGCGGGCACTTGCAGAACTCTGCAGGAACCCACGGAACTTTATGGAACCCTACCAGCCCCTACGGAAGCCTAAAGACCCTTGCAGGCAGTTACGGAACGGTACAGGGCCCTACGGAACTTTACCAGCCACTACGGAACTCTACGGGCCCCTACGGAACCCTGCAGAACCCTCCAGAACCTTACACAATCCCACAGACTCCTACAGACTCCTGCGGGCACTTACACAACCCTACAGGCCCCTACGGAACACTGCCAGCCCCTATGGAAGGAATCCTACGGGCCCCTACAGAACACTACTGGCTCCTGCGGTACTCTACAGGCCTCTAGGGAACCTACGAAGCTCTACGGAACCCTATGGATCCTTACGGAACAGCACGGGCCCCTTCAGACCTCTGCGGGCGCTTATGGAAGCCTACAGGACCCTACGGAACTGTACGAGACTCTACAGGCCCCTAGGGAACACCACCGGCCCCTACGGAACCCTACACAACCCTCCGGAAACATATGGCACCCTACAAGCTCCTACCAACCCCTGCGGGCACTTACACAACCCTACAGGCCCCTACGGAAATCTGCGGGACTCTACGGGCCCCTAGGGAAGACTACAGATTTTGACGGAACCCTACAAGCCCCTCTGGAACCCTACAGAATACTCCAGGACCCGACAGCACTCTACAGGACCCTTAGCAACAC